>NC_059333.1:53110000-53412000 GCF_018350155.1 Leopardus geoffroyi
AAACCTTAAGTCAGTCGCTCAACCGACTGACCCACCCAGGCACCCCACGTACTGTTACTTTCAGCCAAATTAATTGATGCAACTTACAGACTCAGTCATGTTGATAAAACACTTTCAAAATTTTACTGTCCAAAAATAAGATTAATAATACATTAAGCCAAGAGTTGGCAAACTATAGCCCACAGCCAATTTAGTCTACCACATGCTTTTATACATAAAGTTTTGTCGGAACATAGCCATGCTTTCCTACTATAAAGGCACTGCTGAGTAGTTGCCAGAGACCATGTGGCAAAGTCTAAAATATTTACTATCTAGTTCTATATAGTTTGCTGACCCGTGGGTTACGCTATTCGACATGCCACTTTTAGAAAAAATTATTTACTATTTTTTAAACTAAAATTCTTGAATTGATTACCTAAAATCCTAACTTGAAATCCATACTTATAATACTTTATATCATAATATTAAAGGCACAAAGTGAATTGAAATGTAGCATTCCCTATGCCACCAACATGGAACACACCTCTCACCTCTCTCTTTTTAATTACAATACAGAAAACTTTGTTAACAGATTTAACAATGATGATGTAAGTCATAATCATATTTAAACTATTTTAATTAACCCTCAAGAGTTTTTATCACAAAATAAAAGAATAAAACTGGGATTCTTAATCAAGGGATAATCATGATTCTTAATATTATAACCTTTAATTAAATATACATATTTACAGTATAAATAATTTCTAAAGATAGCATTTAATACATTGAAATCAGAAAGAATGTTTGTTGTAACAATGTATTTATAAATTCATTTATGTCAACATATACAAAAATACAGATGAAAATGTAATGCACCATGCTTTTAATATATGCATAAAAATTAGTCAAGAAATTAATTCATATGCTTTTTATTATAAATCTTTAAAAATCTACAAAAATTATTGACCTACAGGTAGGTCCTTCAAAACAAAAATGTTTAAGTAATTTTCTTTGACATTATCTTCAATAGAGCAAAGTTTTTCAGACTTCTCATGCCAGGAGAATGAGTTTCCATTTTCTTCTCCTCCTGACTATAAATTTTATACTACCATCATTTGGTCACTATTATGGGTTGAATTGTGTCCCTTAAAAAGATCCACTGAAATCTTAACTTCAACCCTACCCTGAATGTGACCTTATTTGGAAACAGGGTCTTTGTAGATGTAATAATTAAAATAGAGTCACCAGGCTAGGCCCTGATCCATCACTACTGGTGTTCATGTACAAAAGAAGGAAATGGAGACACAGGCAGAGGGAGGAGAACACCACGTGACGACAGAGGTAGGGACTAAAATTGTGCTGCTGGAAGCCAAGGAATGCCTGGGGCTACCAAAACTGTAGTCCTGGAGGCATCCTCCCTAGAGGGTTGAAGGGAGCACAGCCCTGCTGACAGCCTGATTTCAGACTTCTAGGCTCCATCAGTAAGAGAGTCAACTTAAACAGAAACTGCTGTTTGGGCCCCTTGGTGTATAATATTTTCCTACGGCAACCCTAGGAAATTAATACAGTCACATATATTTGATTAAGAGATCACATGATCACAAGATCAGATGTTCAAAGTAATACAGTTCAATAAATCTAAATTTATCTTTTTTCAACGGTTCTACCAAACCAAGCAGCCTCAATCTCTATTATTTGAATCTATAAATGAGTACTTTTTGTAATAACCTCATCTGTATATCCTGCTATAATCAGCCCATCTATAAACAATTGATTTATAAATGCAAACTCAAACAAAAACTCATGTTCCAAAAACGAGCTTAAAGAGACAAAAGATTAATATTAAAAATGGATTTAGAAAACCAAATATTTCTGAAGCCCTTTATTTCAAACAGTCAGACATGAGTACTATTTTATGACTTACCCAATTAGTGCTGGATGTTAAAATGTTTGGATTCCTGGAAACTCTACTTTGTTAAATCACTGAGGGAAAAAAGGGGGTGCTTCTTGGGCTAGATTTCCAAGCATTCTCCAGGCTATAGGATTATTACTGCAGCTTGTCAGTTTTATAAACAGACTTCAATTTAGTTTTTCTAAGAAACTGCCAAAGGAGCTGTCTTTAACTAAATAACAAATCTGCCACTTGAAAGACATCATTCATCAACCTTCTTTGTTGGGAGCATTGTTATTACGAAACTAAAAACAGGCATTCTTTCTTGAGTGCTTCTGGATTTTAATTACCAAATTTGAATGTCACCAGATATTCACTGAAAGGGAAACATCAATTTTAATAAGCTGACTTAAGACTGAAAAACATAAAAGGTATTCAACCATAAAGTCGAGTTCACTTTGAGTCTCGTAAGTTGGCTTACTGTCTTATAATACGATGCTTATTGCTCTCAAGAATTTGTAAACATTTAATAAACTCTAAGCTGTAGGGAGGAAAAGTCTCCAATTTTAAAATCAAAATATTATATGTGTATAATACATAATTTGACTTGGAAGGTATTTAAATAAATTGCAGTAAAATTTTTAATAGCTAATAAATCAGGAGTTAGGGGCTGCATGATATTAACAGAGGGCTGGGGGAAAAGTAAATAAGATAAAATGGATTAAATATAAACATCTTATTTAAAAATTTAAAAAATAGTGAATTTAATTTTAAATTACATCTTAATAATTTCTTTTGTATTTTTAAAATGTACCCCAAAGGGGAAATTGCTGGCAAAACCCCTTTCACTTTTCACTTACATGAAAATCAGTAAGAAAATCACTTTGTGTCTACTTAGCAAAGCATCATAGATGAAGTTAGTCACAAAGTCCTCAACAGTCAAAGATTCTTCAAGCTCTCACCTGCCCACTCTAACAGACTCCCTTTGTTTAACTTCGAAAACATTTGTCTAAGTAACTTTCTTGTGGTCTCTCCTTTCACAGTGTGTTAATAAGCCCCTTCATTTCCAAACTTTAGAAAAGTATATTCACAACTCTCAGATGCTTAAAATATGAATGAAAGCATTCTTATCAAGACTAAATAAACTTTCTATTCATTTATGATAAGTCAGCCTGAGGAAGATGTTCAAGTTTTCTAGAGAAAATTCCATTTCCTACCTGGCAGACACTGCTACCCAAAGGAGTCGACCACTATTTGTCCTCTGCATCCTACTTGTATATTATCATTTTAAAATATCAAAAATTAATCTTTTGGTTCCTCTAGTCTTCCACCGAAAAGGAAAAAGATATCTAGAATGAAGACAAACTGCAAAAAATTGAATGGCAACTCAACACGTTTATATTAAAGAACTTGTGTTCAAAAAAGATTAGGAATCTATTTTGATTTATTTAGAAATCATATTTTTGTTTGCAACCTGTCCCTTGTCCTCATGAAATGTAAAAGCTCTGCAATTTTCACCATTAATAAACAAAGAAAAGAAAGAGACTAGATCATTTTTTTTGTCAGATTATTTCTTAAAAGACTAATAATCCATTCCCTCTCATGCATCATTAAACAAGAGATATTTCATAAAATATAGGAAATACATTCAACACTGTACAAGTTATTTATATAAGAAAGATATAACTTCCCTAAGATTAATTCTCCTGCAAATGGTTATTATAATAACAAAGACAGTATTTTTACTAGAAACTACTATTGGATTTGGAAAATTATTTATTTATTTTTTTAACTTTACATTTTTTTTTAACGTTTATTTTATTTATTTTTTTTTTTTGAGAGAGAGAGAGAAAGACAGAGTACGAGTGGGGGAGAGGCAGAGAGAAAGGGAGAGACAGACTCCAGAAGTGGGCTTCAGGTTCTGAGCTGTCAGCACAAAGCCCGATGTGGGGCTCAAACTTAGGGACAGAGAGATCATGACTTGAGCTGAAGTCGGACACCTAACCGACTGAGCCACCCAGGCGCCCTGAAAAATTATTTAATAGACTAGTACAGCAACAGTAGTAGCCTTTAGTTTGAAACAAGCCACATCTTTGTTTTATGATGTTGAAATGTCTGAACCAAAAAATATTGTGACAATCCAGAAAATAAAGACTAAAAACAACACAGATCAGAAACACAGATCACAGGTCAGAAAACCAACCAACGCTACAAAGAACACTTGGAGCATAAATGACAACAGACCGTTTGAAAGCACTCTTTCCTCATTTCCTTCTCGCAACTTATAGTGCTGCCTATGAGAAAACGTAGAACTTACTGTGGCATTTTAAACAAGGCCATAAACCTGTGAGTTCTAGTAATAATTAAAACTACTACCTAGAGCCCCAATTGTGCATACAGGTCAATCTGTTTTTATGGTTAAACTGAAAACCCAGGGGAACTTCAAGCCTACTTCCATGACCAAGCAATCAACAGCATTTACATTTATACAAATTTAAACACTTAAACTGACACACTATTATCTGGCCAAAGCAATGCTGGCATACGGTGGTATGAAGAAAGCCAAGTAGGTTTATTTGCAGCTTTGTGTTTTGTTGTTCCTGGTATTGTTGTTGCTGATATTTTCTGATTCGATTTTTAACTTAACCATGAATCTTTAATATATCAGTTCCAAAATGTTCTTGGTATACTATCTCATAAATTACAACACAGGTATAAACAGCAAGTATAGTGATTGGTAGTCCTTTAGAGGAAAAGGCACTTTATTATATTAATACAGCCAGTTTAATATAGCATTTTTCTTTGTTCAATCAAATGGTCAGTGGAGAGGAAGATTTTTGCCTGATACTCCTGAAGGATTTTAAATAAAGGCTAGCATCTTCCAGGACGAATTTTTCTATGTCGAAATACTTTTTTAAAAATCTGGTTTGGAACAAATATTATTATACAAGCTATGCACACTGTGATTTTCGACAATACATGTGCATGAGGAACAGCCCAGGGGCTCTGAAATGACATTAATAATAAGACAACATCTATGTATTATCCTCTGGTGTGCATTTTTTAAAAGCCTTCATTTTCTTCACTGATGGGTTATCAAACACAACTATTTTTTCCACCTCAGTTGACTTTTGGTTTTGTTTCAGTGGTTGTAAACCAGAGTGTGGGAGGGGAAAATGGTTTGTTGCACTCTGGTTCACTGAAGCAGCTATGAAATACGGAAAATCTGAGTATCCTTAGGCCATCACCTCTGGGTGTTCTAAAACAGCGTCTAACACGAAGCCTTGCTGAGCAGGTAATTAACACACAACTTTTTACATGAAAGAGTAAATTTTACTATCAAAATGGTCAACTGATGAAACTACCAGTCATATCACTGAAGAAAAGCCCCTCCTGGCAATTCTACATTTGTTAGCCTCACATTCATTCAGACTTTTGCCACTAAAAATGTAAGCCATGTGATATAAAGTTTCACCTCTTCTCTGTACTTGAAACTACAAATTCTCCCTTCTCTACATGATTCCCAACCCCCACCCCATATATACACACGAAAACTTTATGGGTGCCTGATATCACTAAATTACTCTTCCCAGAAAGAAACACCAGCTCCGAATGGTTTAGACATTCAGCTGGAGATGCACTAGCTCAGTGTGAGGTTCAACCGTTTGTCAGAAAAAAAAAACAAACAAAGAAACAAACTTGGGAGAAGTGATGCTAGAAAAGAGGTTTGCCATGAAAGTCAAGCAAGGAATGCAGCATGCCTCTAACCAGAAATCGTCATCCCACCCCATTCTCCAAGTGAGAGGTTTGCCCTACACCCACAGTATCTATTTCACTAGCAAATAAACTTTCTGCTTCTCACCTAGAGACAAAAAATACACTGCATGCCATTTGCTATACTTATTTTCCTATTTACTATATTTGTCACAATTATATGAAACTGCTTTAAAAATTCAGGCCACTCATATTTCAGCAATTAATTAAAACCGAGCTTAATCAAAGTAGACACCTGAAATTTTCCCATTTGCCCTTACGTTTAAAACAAATCCACAAAGAAGTTTCTTTTTGACACAGCAGGAACATGAAAACAAACTTCTGGATTCGTGAACTCATCCAGCACTCTTTTTCTCAACAAAGTACGTAATTTGCTGGTGGCAATGCTGGTATAGTCAGTGGGCTCCAAATCACTATGTCTCCTATTACTACCTCCTTCAGTTTTAGCTTAATAATACCAATATCCCTACTGACATTATTTGCAGAAGCAAAAACTGTTCAGAGAATTTATAATATACCCAGGAATCACTGTGTCATCCATGTTAGATAAGAGTCATTCCACCAAATAGAATACTTTGTTGCCTAACGACCATAAGAACATTCTAAGCAATTTCTTTTGTTTTCTATAGAGCAAAATGTCTCACAGCTCCATATACAATGGCACACTTTAGCCTCAGCTTGCATTTAAAATACTAAGGCAACCTAAAAATGAATGTGTAAAAATATGTAACTACCAAAAGAAACATAGATCAAAACCTATGTTCTTACTATGGTGTACCAAGAGTGGTACATTATTATGGATTTTGATTAAACATGTATCAAATGTAAGTTCTGCATAAAAACAGTGGTCAAAGAACACCATCAGCAAATGGAACACAGATGACAGAAAAATTCATTTAGGAACACGCTATACCAGCATAGAAACTAATAATCTCTCTCTTAGGGTTGAATTTAGCAGAATGACAAAATTTACTTGGACACTTAAAACACAGAATTTAGAGTCTCCTCGACCTGATCAATCAGCAATATACAACCTGTCATCATCTGTGGAAATCTACACACAAGCAACCAACATTTTAGAGATTCTCCCATGATATGCTCCCACATAAAAAGTCCAAAATATCAAAGTTTATAAGTGAAATGGTAATTATAAAGACATCTACTGGGTTAGGAAATGTATCAAGTTTCTAAAGAAGTTATAAAAGTGGGGTACAAGTTCACCACATCTTATATGACTACATCCAATGAAAACACTGTATCCACTCAAATCCCTAAACTGAGAAATTACATGCCCTCTCACTGGACCGATTTCCTAAAAACGTGAAATTAAATGGATTTCTTTGCTGACTCATGAAGAATTTCAGGGCTACTAAATGTGAATAAGAAGTATAAAGACAATTATAAAACAACTTGATTTTATTAGGTCACTTGTAGAAGTACAAAGTAAAAATAGTTTTAAACATAAACAGCTGTCTTCCCTATAACTGGTCATTCTTGAAAGGTTTGTTGTGCCCTATAACTGGACATTCTTTGTAAGAAACCATCACTACTATATTTCCCTACTTTATTTATGATACCATGTGGTGATTCACACTCTGCTTGGCAGTCCAGGAGAGAGTCTTAGAGCTTTAAAACTAAAAGGCAACTGAAAGATTCACCATCCTCAAAACGTGTAAACTGTGATCCAAGTATAGTACATAATGAGCCTATAGTTACAATTGGTTAACACTTATGATTATGTTAGGTTCATCACCAATTTAGAGAGCAAATTATAAATAAGTAAACATTTATGCCATTTTACATTTTGGCAGATGGTTTTTCTGTGTTTGATTTTGATGGTTTTACTCACTCCGGGTATTTGCTTGGCCAGTATTTACAGACAAGTTCAGAGTCTACACAACTAGATAAGTGAACTTGCTATTATACAACCCTATGTTTTATCAGACTGAATGAGGCTAGTTTTTGTGACCTGAAAGAAACATTAGAGGTTTCTTCGAGGTTTCCCTATATGGAAGGAAACTAAAATACAGAGAAGTTAAGCGTCTTAAAAATTCAACTTAACCACATTAAAGTCATATATATTTTAATATTTGTTTTCAAATTTGGAAATCTAAATATACTATTACTATCAGTGAATATTCTAGATATATTTAAAATACCCCAGAAATGGAAAACTAACTTTCGTCATTTAAGATAGACCATAAAATTTAACATTGAAATAGCCAAACAAACTTCAAAGGGGGAGCCTCTAAGTCTGGAATCCTGGCTGTAAAGTGAGGATTCAGTTGATGTCCCTTCAGTCTTCGCCACCCCTGTTCAGTTTCTCACTTAACAGTCAAACACTGAGACTCAAGCTATATCTGCCACCCACGTCTATCACATATACATATCCAGTCAAGGCAGTGCTTCCAGTACCATATACGGTAGATGGGAGCAACAGGAATTCTCATTCATCACTGGTGGGAATGCAAAATGGCACAGCCACTTTGGAAGACAGTATGGGAGGTTCTTACAAAGCTAAACATAGGCTTACCGTAAGACCCAACACTCATGCTCCTAGGTAGTTACTCAAATGAACTGAAAGCTTACGTCCACATAAAAACCTGCATATGAATCCTTACAGCAGCTTTATACATAATTGCCAAAAGCTAGAAGCAACCCTGATATCCTTCAATAGATGAATGGATAAACAAACTGAGGTACATCATTACATGATAATGAAATGGCAGATACATGACATGTATTTGTCAAAACCCACAGAATTGTGCAACACAAAGAGTGAATCCGAATATAAACTATGAGCTTTAGTAAATACTACTATATCACTATTGGTTCATCCATGTACCACACTATGCAAGACAGTAATAATGGGAGAAAAGCATGTTGGCAGGGAGGGGTAGATGGGAACTATGTACTTGGGAGTAATTTTTCTGTAAACCTAAAACAGTCCTAAAAACTAAGGTCTATTTTAAAAAAGAACGGCATCTCATGAATTAGTAATTATCAAGAAATTTAAGTAAAACTACAAGGTTTAAATAATGTGAAAAGCAAAACACAAATGCAGTATTTCTTCCAAAAAACAAAAAAGCTGACATTTATACTATGATGCAAAAAGTAACATAAATATGACCTTATCACTAAAGAAAATAAATAAATCTGAAATATTCTTACCTGTCCTGTGACTGCTCTTCGTACATCCTCTCCTTGCCTTCTTTAAAGAGTCTTATTGCCCGTTTTGACTTTTTCATTAAACTGTCAATGTAGATTTTAAAATACTCATTCTCACTGAGTTGGGCAAGTTTTTGGTTGTCATCATATTTACTCAATATAAGTCGCAAATGTTGATATGTATCAGGTAAAATATCAAGTATGTATGGTGGGCTATTTTTCAACTGAAGTTTGGGATTTTGGCACAGTCTGACCTAAAAAAGAGACAAAAATAAAATACTTTCATATGAATCACAATAACTTGTTTCATAGAAAAGTTATGAAATTCATCAAACTGTACTATTTCTTCATTTTCCATAATATAAATTTTGATCTTAAAATTACTATCTCCAAGTTACAAAGAATTGGTAAATATTTGCATCTGTCTTGATATAATTAAATCCAATTTTCTTCTCCTCCCATTCATGCTTACTATGTCACATCTTTACTTTCCACCTCTTAAGTTTTCTTTCTCTGTTCTACAGTATCCCATTGTTCATGGCTTCACAGAACTCCAATGTGCTAATTATTGTATACCACTTATAGTCTTTTTGTTTAAATAAAAATTAGGAAATGGGCGTCTTCTGCTGGCAACCAACGTCGCCTCACATTTAGATATCATTTTACTACACTGAACTCCCAGCTAAAGCTCTTTCATAGATTTTAATTAATGTTTTGGCATATTGTTCCTGAACCCTGAGGAGAATAAAACAAAGAAGTGCTATTTTAATAACTGAGTTATTAAGTAGTAAATGGGTATCAGGTCAGAGCGAGTCTTTTCCACCTCCCCATATTATATCCCGTGCCTGTAGACATGCGTTCCATAAAGATTCAGTCATTACATCGGGTGTCACCCAACCACTGGGGCATTTGGAGCTGCCTGCAGAACCTTCTGCTAGGATGAAAAAGTAGCAGCTCAACTACTATATTCAATTCTACATGTTCATGCAATTTAGTCAAAAGTTAGTTAACTCATCTTATTCCTCCTATCCCTCAAACCAGGGCATAAGGAACCACCCAATTAAATAATTTGTAAATGAATTCATTGGATACTGCCCAAGAGCACACATAATGTAAAGGTGCACAATCTCACAAAAAGCAAAGTGTACAAAGCAAAGGCAGCTTTACTGAGAAGCCAGTGAAGCATAAACTTGATGGTCCCTCAAATAGCTAGCCCTCTTCTAAGGCTTTCATCACATATTTTTGTAACACTTTCAAGAACAAGATATTTTATTTTATTTTTTATTTTTGAGAGAAAAAGTGTGAGCGGGGGAGGGGCAGAGATAGAGGGAAACACAGAATTCAGAGAAACTCCAGGCTCTGAGCCCCTCAGCACAGAGCCTGATGCACGGCTTGAACTCACGAACCATGAGATCATGACCTGAGCTGAAGTCAGTCGCTCAACAGACTGAGCAACCTAGGTGCCCCAAGAGCAAGAGATTTTAAACACAAGGTTAAAGGGCACCCGGGTGGCTCAATCAGTTATGCCTCTGACAGCTTGATTTTGGCTCAGGTTGACTGGAACCTGCTTGGGATTCTCTTTTCTCCCTTTCTCTGCTTCTCCGCCCCCCCCCCCCCCCACCTCACGCTCTCAATCTCTCTAAATATAAATAAATAAATAAATAAATAAATAAATAAATAAATAAATAAATAAATAAAATAAAATAAAATAAAATAAAATAAAATAAAATAAAAAACACACAATTGGTTATGATTTCTTTTTCCAGTATGACTTCCCTTTCATCACACTTAACCTCCTGTTGGGTGGCACTGAAGTGGCTGTAGGTATTTTTCAAATCTGGCTGATGGGAATTTGAGTTGGAAAATACATTTAGTGTGGCTTTAGTAGAAGGTATGTGAGATGCACAGTTATTTCCAGGACTAGTTAAAATATTGTCAGCCAATGTAACAACAACAACAACAAAAAAAAATGGATTCAGGAATACTTCAAGTGCCCATCAAGCAGCACACAGCATAGGAGCAAGAAGATCCAATTCCAGTTTGGTAATTTAAACATGTCCAATGGTACCCAAGACCATTTGGCATATTAAATAATGCCAAATCATTAGAAAAGTATAGTTAAAGGGGCTGATAAAGCTTTTTACCCTCCTTTTACTTTGTGACACTTTGATATAATCAGAGAAGCTCATTCTGTCCTAACGACTGATGAAATACTAAACAGGCCAATGATTGAATAAATTCTGGTTGAAACAGCATATAGTTTTTCAATTCTTAAAAAATAAAATAGTATCACAAGTATGCACGAATTTCAAAAATATTGCCAGCAACATCATACAGCAGACACAGTTTAATTTCAGCAACATAACACTTGCTACAGCACCTCACAGATTGATAAATTATTAACTTGTAGTTAGGGGACTATGCAGTTTCAAATTAATTTCCTCTACCGGTGAACTTTTTAACTGATAAAAAAAAAATTTCTCTCAGGTATTTTCTTCAGATATTCCAAATAAATATTCTTTAACAGATTTTTTTAAGTGTTACAGATTTTTAATTTGCTATTCTCTACTTGACCTTTTTCTCATTTGCTTTATTTAAATTGTAATTCTATCTGGGAATTTATTATTTTATTCGGTACAACTGTTTGCATAACTACTATATACCAGGTACTGAGCTTAGTGCCAGGAAATTATAGATGACTACAACATACTTCCTGCCTCAAGGAGTCTGGCAGAAGAGACCTAGTTCTCTATAATTAACTTAGGAGCAATGTAATTCTTGCTCTGAGGGATCTTAGGAAAGATCCTGTCCAATCCATTCATTTTCAGATAAAGAAACCAAGAACTACAAAGATTAAGGAACTATTAAAAAATCATTAATCCAACACAAGAGCCTGCATCTTCTGAATCTCAGGCTGATCTTCTTTCTAACTATATCACAATTTAATTAGAATTAGGCATATAATTAATGATCTCTGGCTAACCTCATTTACATTTTTATTTTTATGCCATTTGCAAATTTGCATGAATTTCAGGACCCATTTGTTAATTCTACAAACCTTTCTGTTTCAGGCATTGTTACAGGCCCTAGGGAATGCAGAATGAAATAAATCACAGACCTGTCCTCAAGGAGTTTTCTAGTGAAAAAGACTGATGGCTTAAAAAGAATTCCAGGAGACATTAAGTGCTATGATGGAGGAGAGTACAATGTGCTGGAGGAGAAAATCAGCAGCTCACTCATATTTTGACATGAAGATATCAAGAAAGGCATTCCTAAATTTGCAAAAGGAATATTCCAGGCAAAAGGGTATGCAAAGGCTTAGGAGGCACTAGAGAATGGATCAGAAAGAAAGGAGTCGATGCAGTCATTCTAAAAGGTAAAGGCACAGGAAGCCTAGGGTTGAGTGGCACAAGTAGATTTAAAATAGGTGAGATTCAGTTCATCAAGGCCCCTGTAGGCCACACAGTTTTCTAAATTTGCATTTGGGAAAGTGTAACATACAATGCTGATATGCTGCTGAGTACACAGTTGATCAGTTGGATTAGTATTAAACTCTGTGATTTATGACAGCTTCTGCCAAAAATGAATAACCCTACACCAGGACTATGACTTCTAGGCAGGTCAAATTCAATTCGATAAATATTTATTGAGCGCCTGCTATGTGCAAGTAACTGTGAAAGCCAGAGAAAGAAAAATTGCTTTTCTAAAAACAGTATGTTAAGGAGAAAAATCAAGCTCACCACAAAGTTCAAGTTCAGATTCAAATGACTTAGCCGTCTTCTAGAAATATCTAAGTTGCTCCCTAAGATGAAAGGTGGTCCCAACACAAAAAAGCTTTAAAAAGAACAAATCTGGGGCGCCTGGGTGGCGCAGTCGGTTAAGCGTCCGACTTCAGCCAGGTCACGATCTTGCGGTCCGTGAGTTCGAGCCCCGCATCAGGCTCTGGGCTGATGGCTCAGAGCCTGGAGCCTGTTTCCGATTCTGTGTCTCCCTCTCTCTCTGCCCCTCCCCCGTTCATGCTCTGTCTCTCTCTGTCCCAAAAATAAATAAACGTTGAAAAAAAAATTAAAAAAAAAATTATTAAAAAGAACAAATCTACAATCTTATTATACAATGAGGAACTTCTTAACACCAGTGCATAAAAGGACTGGTTCATTAGCAATGTTACTCTTTGCTTTTAAACTAAAAGGCAAAACATTTACCACTGAATTAGGCCACAAACTCCATGAGAGTCATTGACTCAAAGAGTTTTAGAGCTAAAGAGGACCTTGGAAATCACTATGACCAATTCCCTCCTTTTTACAGAAAAATACTACAACACAGAAATGGAACATAGCTGAGTTTACTGCTCTCAACCCACTAATGTCTAGACTTGAGAGAGTCAGGCACTCTCTCCATAACAGTATGCAACTACCTACTGTATTTGTTTAAATGTATTTAGAGATTTTTAAGGGGGCCTCTCTGTATATATCCATACCATTCCACATGCATAAAAATATATGTCTAATCTTTACATATGCTGTACACATACAATATGTATTCACATACATTAAATATATCTTCAACAGTATCAAAGCAAAGGCACAAATATAAACACAGGATTTACTAGTGCTATAAGAATTTTCAAAGCCATCAATTATTCTTGAAAAACTCTTGCATTTAAAGAGTTTCTCCACTGAGCCTTAATTAAAACTTCTAATCAAAAGGTAACAAAAAGGTATTAGGTCAGCTAACATATTTCTTAGGTTCAGGACCCAGCCCCCGAAATGCATGAAAGAAATTCTCCTGAAACAAATGGCAAACTTCACCAGTAAGGAATTGTGCCTATACTGTAACAGACTTTCATTATAGAGCACACCTCACTTCACAGGGCATTCAGTTATATTAAATCATGTACCCCTGAAGTGAAATATCCCATTTTTAACAACAGTATGGAAAGCCTGAAAGAATCCCTTGTCTGTGCTCCTCACATAAATATTTTAAGAGATTCCTTACTGCAATTACACAAAAGTATATCATTATGATAAAAAGCATCTATGAGTTGAGTTCTTCCCATTTTAATTTAGCAAATCATCCTAAGTGTATAAAACTATATAAATGTATCCAGTATAAAATGTAAAAAGTGTAAACATAATACAAAAACCCTTTCTACATAGAATATTAATTGGGCAAAAAAAGTAATTAGCATATCAACCTGGTCAGGAGTCTAGTATATTAATTGTGGTAGGATTTAGGGGCAACTACCCAATCATTTATGGTTTTCAATGAAGTTTCTTTAAAAGATTTACATAAACACATTAAATAATTGACTAGTTGTAATTAAACTATCAATTGTGTATTCATTTGTTCACTTTCCTCCAAATAAGAACAGATCTTCCTTAAGGGTGGAGAACATATCTCTCTCACTGGTCTGTCTCCATCACCTAATGTAGAATCTTGCAGAGAGTAAATGCACAACAAATACTTGATGGAGGAAAGAAAGTGTAGAAGGGAAAGAACAAAGAACTTCTCAGAAGAAGGTAATATTATACATAGGAAAACCATACCTAGAATGACTAAACCTGTCTAAATGAGTACAAAGTTTTGAAAAGAATTTGATCATATCAAAAATTAGGGGGTGAAGATCTTTTTGATTCACTTCTCATGGAAAGGGGAAGAATCATATTATTCCATGGTCTGCTTGAATCTTCATACTATGAACACAGATGCTAGAATCAATCAAACCTAAGATCTGGTGCTGCCATTTATTAGCTTTACAACTTTGGGCCAGTTTCTTCCTTTAGAAAACTCTTTGGATGTTATAATTCTTAGAAAAAGAAATGTAAAGTGCTCTGCACAGTACCTGGCACATAGTTGACGCTCACTATTTTTGAGAACTTCCCCTTCCATATTTTATATTATACCACAACATGGTCAACTCTGCAGATTTTGCCAACATAGATAATTAGATAATAAGGGCACTGACTGCTCTGTTGAAGATCATTAAGAGTTTCTTTGAGATCCTGAAGTTCTTCATACTACCTGAAACCCTGTAAAAGTCTGGAGTGTTTTGTTCAAGAAAGCAGCAAACAAGGCTAATAATATGTCAGCAGTAAGTACTCAGCTGATGTGGAATCTGAACAGGTAGAACATTTAATAACTTTTTTTGTTATTGCTATTGGAAGATAGCATGAGTCAGTCAGTGGCTAAAATGAACAAATAAGGAGACTATAGATGCTAGAGAGGATGTGGAGAAACGGGAACCCTCTTGCACTGTTGGTGGGAATGCTAACTGGTAGAGCCACTCTGGAAAACAGTGTGGAGGTTCCTCAAAAAATTAAAAATATATCTACCTTATGACCCAGCAATAGCACTGCTAGGAATTTACCCAAGGGATACAGGAGTGCTGATGCAGAGGGGCACTTGTACCCCAATGTTTATAGCAGCACTTTCAGCAATAGCCAAATTATGAAAGAGCCTAAATGTCCATCAACTGATGAATGGATAAAGAAATTGTGGTTTATTATGCAGATCCTGAGAAACTTAACAGTGTTAAGACCATGGGGGAGGGGAAGGGGAAAAAAAAAAAAGTTAAAGAGGGAGGGAGCAAAACCATAAGAGACTCTTAATAACTGAGAATAAACTGAGGGTTGATGGGGGGTGGGAGGGGTGGGTGATGGGCACTGAGGAGGGCACCTGTTGGGATGAGCACTGGGTGTTGTATGGAAACCAATTCGACAATAAATTTCATATTAAAAAAAAAGGGAAGATGACATGAGTATATTTAACAATTATTTAAATATTAATATGTTAAAGAGCTAAAAATTTGGTCACTTATTTTCAAAATGCTTCCTTCATTACCAGGAAAGTATCAGCAACTTACAATTATATATTTAAAAACAAAACAAAAACCTTAACTAATTGCCCAAGCAGAGTGGATAAAAATAGTATTGTGGCATGATTTAAGTCACAGCATGTTTCTAAAATGATCTTAATCTATAAGATAAAAACTTATTTCCAATGTTTTACTTATATACACATTTCATTTCTGAAGACTGATTAAAATATACATTGTTCATTCTATAATAAACAGTTTTAAAACATGGATTCAACACTACAAATGTTATTCCTTAAATCACTTCATGACAACCCAATGTAAAATTTACAAAATCTCTCAACACTCTGTGTATTTCCTAACTTCTCTCTTATCTAAGTAGAAGTTAGTTATCTACCCCGGTTCACTCTTCAACTTGTTCTTACCCTTTTCCTCCCACACTGTAATCTTCTAGGATGCCACTTTATTATTTCTTCTTTCTTTGCATTTTAAATCACTCTCTACCTGTATCCCTTCCCTTCAATCTGTGAAGCTCTCCTATAGCACCCACACACACACAATGTTATGTTCTACTCAAACCGGCAAGCTATCTATGAGAACTTTCTTCTTTTCACCAGTTGTCACACTTCTAGAACGACTGTTAAATGACCCACACACTCTTTTTAATCTAGTGCACTCACGTAAATGAAACCACTCTTGAAAGGTCAACAATGGCCTCTACTCATGAAATTTAGCAACTTCTTCAATTTTCATCCTGCTTGGTTTTCTCCACTTGGACTTGAACTTGGTTTTCTCAGAATGTGAAACTATCTCCTTAATTGAAGCTGTCTCTACCCAAGAAATCAATATGCCCTAATTCTTTTCCAACCTCTCTCATCAGTGTTTTTTGTAAGATTCTCTCTCCTTCACTGCCATCTAATTATAAGTACAACCCCACAGAGCCAAAATGCCAATCTCTGACTTTTTCTCGGACTCTCATCTTCTGCTCTGCATTGCAAATCTCTTGCTGTTCTACAACTTGAAATGCAAACTCTGTGGGCATATCTACTAAACATATGTCTCTAGTTTCAACTTCTCTCTTTAACTGCACATTCAACTTTTTGACTTCAAAATGGATTTCACTCTGGCATGTCAAACTCAACATGGCCAAAAACAAACACAGGCACCAACTCCCAGGCTTCCTCTTTTTCTTACTACGTTCCTGATCTCTTTAAGGGCATCACTGCCTTCAAGCTAAACACCTCGAGTCACTTTCACTTCACCTTCTCTTTCATCCGCTATCTCTAAAGGGTCACCAGATCTGTAACTTTTATCTCCAAAGTGCCTCCCATGTTTGAACCCATACTCGCTATACAGACTCTCAATTCTCCAGCTCAGCCCTTCATTATTTCTTGCCCAGTCTGTTTTAATTTCCCTGGATCATTACTCCTACTTTTAAGTTTCTTTTCTCTTAATCCATCCTTTTCAGAGTCAAGAGAGTAATCTATCACAGCATAGCCTTGACTGTTTTTCACACTCTGGTCAAAGATTTTAAATCAAGTCCAAACTCCTTGAAAGAGCAGAAAGCCTCTTCATCTTTCTCAAACTTACCTTCTTAACAATCTCCCTTTCCCCACATTCCTTCAGCGTGATGTGTCCTCCACCTCACTGGAATCCAAAACATCCGCAAAAGAGAAGCAGGCTAATACCTCTACCATGCCTCATTCCATGTCAACTCTTCACCTTAGCAAGCGCATTCTCCTCCACCACATCCTAAGTCACAGCACTTTATTTATATCCCATTACAACACTTACTACACTCTGTAGTATGTAGAATACACTATACTACATAGAATGGAAGGGGTATTTACAAATCTCTATCTTTCCATAAATGGAATTTGATAAATGAATGATGAAATCAATAGACAGGATATAAAGCAACTTCAAAGAAAGGAAAAGTTGATTCAAATGAATGGTAAAGATTTTATAAGAGTTAAAAAAGATTACTAACTAGGACACCTAGGTGGCTCAGGCAGGCAAGCTGCCAGCTCTTCTTGATTTAGGCTCAAGTCATGATCTTGGTGTTCATGAGATCGAGCCCATGTTGGGCTCTGGGTTCTATGATGACAACATGGTGACTACTTGGGATCGTCTCTCTCCCTATCTCTCTGCTCCTGCCCCACTCACTCTCTCTCTCTCTCTCTCTCTCTCTCTCTCTCTCTTTCTCTCTCAAAATAAATAAATAAGCATTTTTTAAAAATTACTGATTAAAGCTTCTGTTAAATGAATGCCCTATACCACAAGGATAAACCAAGGTAACTTGGTAGGATTTTTTTTAATGTCTTACTTTATAAAAGTTTTTCCTAGAAGTAGAAAAGTAGCAAACTTTGGGATCACTTCATTTATCTAAGCACAAATTCAAAATTTCAGTATTAAAACAAAATTGTCCGGATATTTAATGTGTTATCATCTACCCAAGTCAGGCAGTGCCCATGATTCTGCTAACACGGAACAACTTCACTGAGGAAAAGGAAATATGTGAAGAATAATTCAAATAAATGCTATTCCCTATTCCAAGGGCCTAAGGATGGTGGTATCTCAAACCCAACAAACACAAACGATAGGCATCCAAAACCTGTTTCATCCCACATATAATTTTTTAGACTTATGGGGAATTCATCTTAGAAAAAAATACCTACTATTAGTTTTTTTTAAATAGCATGTATTCCAAGCATCTTTGATTGACAAACTTTAAAATATATCATGGTTGCAGTAAAATTATAAAGACAGAGAATGAATTGCATTCCAAGCTTTACAAATGTACTGAATGTACTGAGGGTAAAAGGCGGAAAAGGCTATTTGGCATCATCGCTTTTTAAATGCTTTTAAAACTCTTTCAATAATGTAATTTCAAATAAATGACAAGGACAGCAAGACAAAACGTAGGCAGGTATTCAACTTGCTTTGCTCTTTGGCGTCAATTAATTAGTTTCTAATTTCCTGAACATCCATGTAAGTCCAGTACATTTAGTATCTATTAGATGGAAAACTGTTTCTTCCCTTTTCCATCACCTGGCTAAGACACTTATGAAAACCATGCTCAGGAACCTCGCATGAATAAATTATCATTCCTACCATACTGATTAGCAATCATTTCCTTACCCTCACCTCAGCACTTCCAACAAGAGTACAATAATGCTGTTCCTAAAGGTAGTGCCCAGCAGAATCCAGACAGACAATTGTCTGAACGGCAGCCAGAAAAACAAGGTGGATACTCTTCACTTTGCCCCCAGTGTACTTCGTACAGGTCTGTATTACAGCCTTGTCCATACTACATGGCAATTACCTAGTAAATATAATAAGTAAATAATAAATTACCATGTACATGTCTGGCTCCTATGTGGGTCTCTGAGTTTTTTGACAGGTCAAAGGCAAAGATATATCTTATGTAGCTTCATCCCTAGCAATAAGCACTTACTGTTGAACACAGTATAGGCCCTCAGTAAATGCTGACTGAGTGTTTAAGAAACCCATCTCTGTAACAGCTTTGGAACAAACTCCACATTCCAGGTATATTTGAACTGAGATATGTATTCACGAGTAATAGTTCTGTCACTGTATCAACCAGGCATCCATGGACCTGAAGAGTCTGGGGTTAGCTACTGACTTAAACTGACACATAGAGCTAAGGCCAAAAAATACATCTAAATGGGATGCTTTGGGATATGTTACTGTTCTTTTTCTCAATAAATGTACCTTGCTAACTCTGTGCCACTGATGTTTTATCACAAAACACTTCACATGTCACAAAAAACACAACTGAGCAATGACTCCCTCCTACTCTCAGTGACCTTGTATAGAAAGTCTGCCCTCTGAAACCATAACAATTAGTTGGAACTGGAATCCCAGTTGACTGTTTTAAATCCTAGAGGCCAGGGAATGGGAAGACTACACACTTATTGGATATTTCTCCTACGGTCTGAAACCGTTTCATATCCCCTGCAAAATAAATGATTTTACTTTGTAGGTAGCTGAAACATACTGAACTTTAATCTGGTTTCATGTTTATACTTCCAAGATCTGCCCTTGTTGAAGAAGCTTCCTAAAGACAAAAATATTAACTAAATATTTAACCCTGCCTTTTACGTAACTACCAGTTAGGCTTGACAGTTACTTTTTCTGTTATTCACAAGCTACACTCATGCTTATTGCAGTTATTTTATGAAACGGTTAGGTAATGTGTCAAGGGATTAACTTTTGGACTAATAATAAAGATCCTGATGTAATCACCAGGACAATGTTGAGGTTATGAACCACTTCCTTCACCACTGACAAAGAAAATAAAGGTAAACACATGTGGGGGGATGATGCTTCTGCATTACACAATTAAATAAAATATATTTTCAGTTAGTAACTCTCAATGCCTTTTTATTAGTGTGTGATCGAGTAGTAATAAACATCCTGAACTCTTTTATAATGATTTATGTGATTTCCCTCCACAAAACCCATGGATGCATTTATAAATGAACACAATTTTTATTCTTGACAAATAATGAAGACAAATAGGGAAAGCCATACCAATGCACCTTTGCCAGCACCCAAACCCTCATTCCACTAAGTACAGACTGTCAATAATAGTTTCCCTTATGAGTCGAGTTTCTCGATTGGAGAGGCTAAACCCAAACCCACAAAAGGGTTAATAAAATAAACAATGGCAGAAGCTTAACTATCAAAAAACCATCTATTTTACTATAACTCATGGTGAAATAATTAAAAGTGGCTAAGACTTATGTTAACAGTTACAAACCAAAACTATGAATATATTTCCTCATGTTTGAAAAATAATGACTTTATATTAGCTATAGTTCACCACTTCCTTACATAAATCTTTTTTATTTGATGTTCTCCCATTCACTCACAGATGCACAAATTCTGACCACTCACAGAAAGGGGTGGGGAGGGAGGTGCAGCTCGTTGGGAGAATCGGACCCATCTGTTGGCCACTCATATAACAGGTAAGTTAGAGAAAAACCTTGAATTCCTTCTCTTACACCCAACTAATGATTTAGGCAGTTAAGAAAGACCTTAAAGTGCATACTCTTTGGAAAAGCAAAGACAGCTAGCACTGCGCCTGCCAGATACATGCAGCTCTTTCAAGTGCACACTCCTTATTCTTAAGTATCTGACGCTAACATCAAAACCTGACCTCAAGCAGCAAGTTGCAATGTTCTGACACTATGACATCATTCTGTCTGGAGCATTTTAATATCACAATTTGAATAAACTGGCAGAAGCTTAAATAGGTCACACTAAAGCCAAGAACTAAGGATATTTATCTGGCAAAAATTTCTGGCTCTGCATTTAGCACCACCGGCCATAGAATGGCAGGCCTATCGTCCATCTATCCATCTGTACTTCCCGCAAGGATAAATGAAGATAAAACAAATCTCATCACCTTCCTGTACGGCTAACACCACTGTCGGTGGCTTTTTGTGGCAAACATTCATACACAACTACAAGCCACGGTAAAGGCAACTGCTACCATAAGCTTTCAAGGCGGCTCTCGCACATCCCTACAAAAGATATTTTTTTAAAACTCCATTTCTGCAGTCACAAAAATATCAAGAGCCTTGCATCAACTAAATTTATAATTAGCCCCAAATATCTATGAAATGAAACCAGATGGTGCTACAAACGTTTACCAATATATAGCAGACAGTACCACTGCTTCAAAAGCAAGAACTATTAATTCTGCACAGCAGCATGCTACATCTTAATCATATTTATTTCATAATCCTACTTAGTAACAGAGGACAGTGGAAGCTACAGTTTCTCAGTAGACCCCTGTAAAATATTCAAGTTGCCTAGACTTCTCAGGGTATGGACATCCAGCTTGATTTCTTCTTGAAATTAGAATTCATCTGATAGCAACATGCAGAAACCACAGAGGTTTCTGATACTCTCCGCCCCACCACCTCCATCATAAATTTTCCTTTCACAATAAACAATGTGCAATCGAAAAGGTTTCCTGTTTCAAAATGGAATAGATGAAAGAAACTGTAACTCTATCATTGACAACAACAAAAAAGTTCCTTAATGAAGATGAATTCTCAAAGATGAAAATGGAAACTCTCTCAAATACTGCTTCCTCACTTAAGGACTAATCTGGTTCTTTCCCTAGTAGATATTCTCAGCATCAAGTACTGTGGTTATCATGAGGGATCCATCAGAGGCTTTTCTTAAAATACTTGCCTGCACTCTTTTGTTATTTAACAGTAACACAACGTCATAGAAGGCAAACACTTCCAAACTATTCTGTGGCCATGTACCAACAAAGGGCAGCCAAGGGTAAAAACTTTGCATATCTGAGTCATATAGAGGAACTTTGAACCTTAAAGAGCAGGACAAAAGGTGAAAAAACAAGTCTGTGTTCTGATTCCAACTTTTTAAAACATAGAGTGGATGTTAGAAAAATGGTCAAGCCAAATCAATAGACTGTTTCCATAATAATAATTATTAATTAATGGTAACAATACTATTAATTAATGGTTCAAATAAAACCATAGAGGAAGAAACCATATCCAGGGCAAATGAGGCTGCACACAGGCACAAGCATACAGAACTTACCACTTTGTCCATGAGTTTCCAAGTTTTCTCCACAGTCCTGCGATCTGCTGCTGCTTGCTTAGGAGGTCCAACTGCATCTTGAATAGCATCAATAATTCCCAAAATTCTTCCTTTTCGGGGGTTTCCTCCTCGACCACCAGGGTTTCTGCCATTCATAGAATTTGCCATCTGGAACCTTAGTTCTCTGACAGGCAGATTAAAAAAAAAAAAAAAAAGTTAGTTGGACATGAAAATGTTTACCCAGGTGAACTGAACAGGTTAATTTGTACCCACTACATTCTCCTTCATCAGTGAGGAGAAAATCCTGGGTCCTGGATTCAACTTTTCAATAGCCTATGAATTTGCATTCTCAATCTGTACACCCAACAAACAGGTTTAGGAGCATTGACCTTACATTTGCTTTTGGAACAGTAAGAGTTAAAGATGCAACCTTCTCACATTTCATGTAGCAGAAGCCTTGATTAATAACCAACTCATAACAACAACAACAAAAAAACTTAACATAGGTTTTCTCCAACTAGATAAGAACACGATGTTCTCCCCATCCCTGCCTTAATCACAATTCAACGTACATACACTAGAACTAAAGCCCCCAGAAAACATTCTGAAAGCCTCACTCAAAAACTGCATTTTCACTCCGTTAGATTTCCTCAAGTTATATAAATGTAAACATTATTTTACAGGACCATAAGAGACATATCTGTTGTCAACAAAGACTTAGGATTTGGATTTTCCCCGCTAAAACCAACAAGTATGGACACAGGAACGTAGACAACCGAACACACAGTTCTTTAAACCAACGCGGTGAGGAGTTAGCCCCAAGTTAAGAGCCAAATAAACCAACAAATAACCCATTTTAAAAAGAGGGTTAAGAAACTGACAAGAGCGGGCACAGAAAGGAGAAGAGAGTTCACTTAGATCGTTCCTTTCCTCTCGTCTCACCCCAGGGGGATGGGGGGGGGGGGTCCAAAGCTTTGTTTCGGGACGTCTTTGCCCCCTCCTTGTTCAGGCCCCTCTCCGGCCACTCTCGGACCTCAGCTGGGGGAGGAAGGTGGACAGAGAAAGGACAAAGTACCCCCTCGCACCCCCAGAGCCCGCAGCCCCGTCAGTCTTGGGCGCCCGGCATTCGGCTCCCAAGCGGACGCACCCCCCCACCCCGCCCCGGGATGTCTGCAATCCCAGCCGCCTGTCTCCCTCTACTCGTTCTCCTTCCTCCCCTGGCCAAGCCAGGGTTCCGGTCTTTAAATACCCCTCTACAAACTGTGCAGGCGGCGACGACAGCAGCTGGAAGCCAGGGCTGTCCCCTCTCCTTCCGTGGCCCGCGCCTGGCTGCCCCAGGGCCCCCTGGCCGGAAAAAAAGCGGCAAGCCTCCCCGGCGTCCCGTTCCCTCCCGGCCTCCCGGCGCCGCAGCTGTCCAGAGACACGCGTGTGCGAGGGTCCTACTTTACACACACGAGCCCAGGGTGCGTGGATAGCCCGGGCAGGGAGTGTGGGATCGCCGTAAAAGCACGTTCCCGAGGAAGAATCAACCCAGAGCGCAGGCCACCGAGACAGGGAAACGCAACAATTACCGTCAAGACCAATCCACACCCGCTCTCCCCTCCCGCCCGATTCTCGGGGAGGCCGCGGGACGCCGCAGCAGCACTAGCTGGAGGAGGAGACCACTCGCTGGATACCCCACCCCTGTAGGATACACACACAGAGAAACCCAGGAGCGGGGCGGAGCCGAGGGCGGGGCCTCCTGCGGCTAGACCAATCCTGCGCGCCCTTGCACTGCCCGACAGCGGGCAGCGCCAATGGTGGGGAGGCGGCCGTCCTCGCACTACCACCCAGTCCACGTCTCCCACAGTACACAATGGCCCCAAAGAAAGGCCCGCTCGCGGCACGTCCCAAATGGAAAGGGACTTGGAGGGTAATGGGAGGACTGGACTCACTCAAGAACGAAAGTGGAAAAGGGAAAGGAAATGGAAGAAAGGATGCCAGGCACTGGGGAACTGACCAATAAGGAGTGGGCGAGTGGGCGTGAGCATTGGGAGCCGGAGCCAAAGCCAACTGGGGCTAAAAGGCGGGACTTCCTGCTTCGCTCACCTTCCTAGTCTTTTGTTTCATAGCAACAGAGTAGTGGCTGAGAGGGTGTTGCTTCTCTACTCTGGGCGGGTCCGAAGCTGAAGAATTCCATCTCCCTAGGGCTGCCAAACTCTTCTACCCAGGACAGCAGCCAAACAGGTCTAAGGCATTGCTTCTTGCTGGCTGTCAAAAAAAAGCACAGCAGTCACGCAGCTAGCTTCTAAGATGAAATATAAACCTCGCATAGAGTAGACTAGGGTTAACACCTGAATGCCAACCAAAACTTCCTAAGTTTCTGAGTGTATCCCTTTACTGTTAGTTCTAGAAAGAGTGAAGATCAAACATCAGGCTCATGAAAAAAGCAAATAGTTGACCCTGCTGACCAAATAGTAGCTACTAATAAGGACAGGGCAGTAAAAGAACCAGACTATGGGAATTGCTAATATATGCAACCCACCTCTTAATTAGTATAAGTTTCTTCCTAAATGACTGAAGAGGAATCAGCTTTTGTATTTCTTTTGAGTCACTTTATATAGATTTCTCTCCGTCTTAAAACCAACCTCATTGTATCTGCCATTCTCTCCCAGCATTTGTGATCTCTTTTCTGTAGTTCCATCACTATGCCCTTAGAAAGAACCACATCTGGCTAATCTTAAAAGGAAAAATCTGTGCTGGGACCCCTCTTTCAACGAGATCGTAGATTAAATAAATGCCTTCTATCTCTTTCTGTTTAACTTCAATCCTGCCACAGGTGCTACTGACAATTGCTCTGAAGTGTCATGCTTTGGAATTTTCTTTCTACCACCGTTGGTAGTGCTGAGTACACTTTATACCTTGGATTTCTCAGATGTGGTGATATTTTGTGTCTTTAAGAAAATATATTTCTAGGGGCACCTGGGTGGCTCAGTCAGTTAAGCATCCGACTTCAGCTCAAGTCATGATCTCAGGGTCCGTGAGTTCGAGCCCTCCCCCTGTCGGGCTCTGTGCTGACAGCTCAGAGCCTGGAGCTTGCTTCAGATTCTGTGTCTCCCTCTCTCTGACCCTCCCCCATTCATGCTCTGTCTGTCTCTGTTTCAAAAATAAATAAATATTAAAAAAAATTTTTTGAAAAATTATTTCTATTCTTTCTCTAACCAGTTAACCTGATAAAATATTTCTCAATGGTCCTGACTTTCTTTCTAAATAACCATTTTAGTACTGTGATCATTACTGTCAAGGATCCTAAGTTGTTATAATTTACTGTGCAGCCCTAAATTCAGATGGTTAAGATTTTCATTTGATTAAAACAGGAAAAAGGTAGTCAGGTGATAAAATGTGGTTCAGGAAGTAATTTTGTTTCTTTCCCATTATTTCTATGCCAATAATTAAAGAGTAGTTCCTTGTTTTTACATTGCATTTATCTACAAAAGTGTTGACCTCTCCGTATCTCCTCCACCCATTCATATCTCCTTTACTCATGTTAACAGTAGCTATATTTACTAAGGGGAGACTGTAAAAGTGAAAAAATTATTGGCTCGCCTTTTAAACAAATTCAAAAACATATAAACTATAGAAATTTTTTCAGCATGTAGAAAAACAGTGGCTTAAGGGAACACTGTACATGCATTACTCACACTCACATCTGGATAAATGTAGAGTAAGTAAAATACATGTTATAGCGTGTGGCATTCCTTTTGTATTAGTTTTGAAACTGGAAGAGATGACTTAATTAGAATACGAAATTTCCTATGTTTCAATACCATATTGATACAGATTATAAGCTTTGTGGGATATGGTAATATATACATGTATATATGTATGCACATATAATACACACAGGCACATTCACACACAATATCAAGAAGTTACAGCTTCAGTCTCAACTAGCTATTTTATCAAAATCATCTAGAGTCTATGTTAAGTTCTGACATAGCAGGGTTCCCATCTGAGCCCAAACTAGGATTCATGGTTTGGTTATGAACTAACTGATGGGGCAGTAGCTCTCCCTGCAAGCTGTTAGCATGAGTTGATATACATAGGAGAATACAGACCTATTGGGATGAACTTCATACCCTAGGAGCCTCCAATGGAAACATAAGAGATAGAGTATAAGAAAGCACTGCATACTGAAGGGCTATAAATAAGAACACAAAAGAATACTTTCATGGGAGACTTGGGAGCATAAGTGGTAGGCAGAATAGACTGGAGACCTAGTTTCCTCATTTCTACATAGAACACCTCAATTGCCAAAACAGTGAGTTTAATAATGCAGTATCCTTTGGTAGTGTGGGAATTTGTAACCTAGAGCAAACTTGGAAATGGTATCTTCACAGGACAGGAGTGTTGTGGAAGATCCTGACATGAAGCAGAGTGGCAAGGGATTCCTACCAAAGAGTCTTGCAAGCACCATAGCAGCCAGTAGGTGAATAATATGCAGAGGCTCATCGTAAGCACGCGGGAGACCTTCCCCCTAAGATTCCCAGAAAAGCCTAGGAGGCTTCATGGCTGGAGTACTGAGAAATTTTGTAATGGTAACTATGAACGCTTATAATTCAAGCATTAATGTCTGACATTAATATCTGTACTTACTGGCTGGTGTCATCTGGGGAAATGTAGATTACAGTCCTATCTTTGAACACTTTTCATCTTTTTTTTAAAATCTTTTCAGATACTTTCCATTCAGTTCAATTTTTTTCTCTTCTTTTTTTTTCTAAGTTCTCCTAATTCACAGGTGTTCCATGTGATAAAGACATGAGTTGACTAAATAACAACGCCTTCCCACAATTTACTTGACCCATAATAACTACTCAAAAACAAAATACTCGTTAAATGAATGCATAGACTGATCAAGGGTACTGCATAGGAAATATAAGGTTGTTCCTGTTTCCATGCAATGGAGAATCCATGGTATTCACAATTCCAAGCAAAATGTTACATTTCTGGGGTGCTTGGGTGGCTCAGTAGGTTGAGTGTCTGACTTTGGCTCAGGTCATGATCTTGCAGTCCATGAGTTCGAGCCCCATGTCAGGCTCCATGCTGACCACTCAGAGCCTGGAGCCTGCTTCGGATTCTGTGTCTCCCTCTGTCTCTGCCCCTCCCCTGCTCACTCTCTGTCTCTGTCTCTCAAAAATAAACATTAGGAAAAATTATTTTTAAAAATGTTACATTTCCCACAAAGCAGATTTACAATGCCCCTCCTAAAATAAGAGAATGATACACTACAAAAAAACTAATATGGACACAAATTCACAGGCTAGAGAGAAATAAGAACATTATTATCTAGTCATATTTGGGTTGAACAAGTCATTCCTTGTTAAGAGGAATAGATTTTCATCTGTCTTTAACAACACATACTAATAGCTGGCAGTGAGGAGTAATGGATATATGGTTTCATCAGACATAACCAGACACCTGAGTACAAGTTTGGGCTCAACTGAAATTCTTTCTTAACAGCAACAGCAACAACAAAAATAACAATGACAAACAAGATAGAACCTTATTTCTCTCACACACTGAAAAAAATCTGAAAATAGGAATTACAGATAGGAATGGTGGGTCCACAAATTTCTTAAGGACCTAAGTTCCTCTTTCTTCTGTATCATCCCAGTACCTGGCCTCCTACCCTCAAAGCCACCTTACATTCCAAGATGGCTGTCGGTGCTCCAGCTATTATTACTGATTTTCAGAGTAAAAGCTAAGAAGAAAGTGGGAGGCTATATTGAACTTCCAGCTGAATCAATCCCCTTCAAGCAATTTTCAGAGAACTCCCCCAAATATTTCTCTGTAATAGTTCAAGGCCAAAACTCAGTCCCATGCCCAAACTTAGCTGCAAAGATGTCTGGAAGACAGTGTGCTTTTTATTATAGGATGCAATATAACCAGCTAAAAATTAGAGTTTGGGGTCTAAAGAGCAGAGCCTGAATAGGTGTTTGGCAAGAAACTGGCAAATTCCACCACAAAGATCTTGTTTTAAAAATTAAACTTATGATTAATAAATCAGTTCTTGAAACAAAAGCTGTAGTTTCCAATACTGGTGGTATGAGATAATAAAAATTTGGGATACTCAGCTGAAATCCAGAACAATATACATATATATAAAGACATGTATTATATAATAAGTTATCAGTTCCCAAGCAAAACCTAGTGTCTGCTATTACTAGATACATATATGCTTAAGATTTATTATATGAGAAAGTATGCGTTGTAAATTATATCTAATTCTCATTACAGAATGTGGGCTCAGTAATCCTAAACAATTCAAAATCATAGGGTGCAGAATAGGCAAAATCAAGTAATTGCCTCAATACATTTCCACCGTAAAGCATGTATCAGTTTAGACAGTTACTTAGGTGAAAGAAAAAAAAAAAAAAACCTTAAATGAATTTCTTTGTGATCTTTTTTCCCAGATAATTGATTCCCAGATCAATATTTTCCAGAAAATGATTTGACAGTTGTTATTTGTAATAAAAAGAATTTACGAGCGCCTGAGTGGCTCAGTCAGTGAAGCTCCCGCTCTTGATTTCGGCTCAGGTCATGATCCCACAGTCTTGAGATGGAGCCCCAGCTTGGTCTCTGTGCTGGGGCATGGAGCTTGCTTAAGATTCTCTCACTCCTTCTCCCTCTGTCCTCCCTCTCAAATAAATAAATAAATAAATAAATAAATAAATAAATAAAATGTATACGACAGTGTTAAACATAGTTACTTTAACGCTTGGAACAAACCTACTACTGGGGCGCCTGAGTGGCTCAGTTAATTGAGCACCCAACTCTTGATTTGGGGTCAGGTCATGATCCCATAGTCATGGGATCAAGTGCTGAGTCAGGCTCTGGGCTAAGCATGGAGCCTATTTAAGATTTCTCTCTCTCCTGCCGCCTGGGTGACTCGGTTAAGCGTTCGGTTAAGCTTGAACGGTTCATGCGTTCAAGCCCCATTTTGGGCTCTGTGCTAATAGCTCAGAGCCTTCTTGGAATCTCTCTCCCTTTCTCTCTTTCCCTCTCTCTCTGTTCCTACTCCACTTGTGCTCTTTCTCTCTCTCTCTAAATAAATAAATAAATGTAATTATTTTTAATTCTCTCTCTCCCTCTGCCCCTCTTCCCCCTCAAGCCCTCTCTCTAAAATAAAAAAAAAAAATTTAAAAACCTACTACTTTGCCTCAGTTCAGTATTCCTTCATACCTCCGCTGCAGTCTTCATATTTCATAGTACATTTTCCATGTTCACCTAACATACCTTGATTTGTAAAAATGTAGATAATTTTCTTTTCCCTCAAGAGTATGTGTGAGGAATGTAAGATATGATAGACTTTGTCACAATAATTTCTCTATAATCCCTACACATTTTGATTTATAACATATTAATACAAGATTGAATTTTTATTTTAATTTTTCAATTTAACAAAATATAAATTCAAATTTTCAAGGCTGAAGGGATCTTGGTACTGATCATATCATTCAGTTTGGCAGGTCTGGAAATTAAAAAATTTGTCCATCGTGATTGAACCCTAAAAAATATAGATAACAAACCCAAATTCAGGACATTCATGTGTAGTATACAAACAACATAATTGTGTGAGAAATACAACTGCTAATCAGACCCGTATTAATATAGACCAGCTTTATATTCATTTTTCTACTCAAGAAGCCAAATTATAACCAGAAAGCTCTGAAATGAATGTATAAATCAGAAGAAGCACATTACCTCCAGGAGTAGCTCTAATAATGTCAACAGAGATCTAATATATTCCAAGACTACAGAAAGTCTCTCTACTGGTTCCCAAGTTCACGATTCTCAACAGACAAAAATTATCCTTTTAAAATTTTTTATTGTTTTGAGACAAAACATCTACTAGGTATCCAATTTTATTTTATCAACAATGACTTCTAACTGCTCATTTACTCATTTATTCAACAAACCTTTTTGAGCATCTAAAACATGCCAAGCATTATGCTAGACACCAGGGAATACAAAGATGATTAAGCACTAGTCATTGTTTTCAGAGAGAAAGCAGGCATATTCAGAGATCATTATAAACTCAAGTGGTAAAAGCAGTAATTTCTTGAGGCAGAGATCATTATGAGAAATTGGGGAAAAGCACCTAACCCAGCTTGGAAAAAGTGATTACAAAGCTGAAACATAAACAGGCTTAACAGTTAATCACAAAAGGTCATTTCTAGTCAGAGGGGACCTCATGAGCAAGGACACGGAAGAAAGAAAACAACTTTTTATGCACAGGGAGTAGGTGGGTCCATTTTGTGGGAAGCAAAGAAAGGTAAATAAAAGGGAAAAAGTGGCAAACGACAAGTAAATTAAAATAAGGCCTCAGGTGCCCAGTTAATGACTTGGATTTGATCCTTTTTGACAAGAAGCTGTGGAAGGGTTTTAAGCCACGGGGGAGTACACAGGATTAGAAGAGCCAGGCAGGTGCCATTGTAACATTCCCATTTCAGAATGTTCATCCTAATGGGCGGGTTGATGATAGCAGAGGGATAAATCTGAAAGTGGGTGGCCAGAAGAGGAGGACAAAATGCAATAAGTGATGAAGATGACCTAAAACGAAGCAGTGGTACTGTAGGTAAAAGAACAAGTGAGATATTTTTTTTTTTAATTTTTTTTTCAACGTTTATTTATTTTTTTGGGACAGAGAGAGACAGAGCATGAACGGGGGAGGGGCAGAGAGAGAGGGAGACACAGAATCGGAAACAGGCTCCAGGCTCTGAGCCATCAGCCCAGAGCCCGACGCGGGGCTCGAACTCACGGACCGCGAGATCGTGACCTGGCTGAAGTCGGTCGCTTAACCGACTGCGCCACCCAGGCGCCCCAGAACAAGTGAGATATTTGAGAAATATTGAGAAAAATGGTTTCCAATCCTCTCTTCCCATTAGAATAGCCAACTTCCAAGTCCCTCTCCCAGAGATTCTGCTTCCGTTGACCTAGGATGGTTTTCAACTTTGCAAGGTGACTCTAGTTATCCTAACTAATCCTGTGAACCAGATCATTTAAGTTAGTAGTCACTGATAAACATAGAAATATTAAAAGTGCAGGAAATGGAGGAGTCAAGAATGATGGTCAATATTCTAGTTTTAATGACTTGGCAAAAGAGAACCTCAACAATTATCACAGAGAATATCAAGGGACAGTCTATTTAGGGGAAAGGGAAAATTAATTAATTAGTTTATTCCATAACTAAAAAACTTAAGGCATCTATCAAGTAAGCAGATGGATATTTTAATTAGACAATTGGAAATATATGATGATAGGTTTGGCAACATTGACAAATGAGTAATTACCTCAGAGTCGTAATGGCATAAAAGGAGATTATCTGGGATCAGAAGAACATTGAGTTGAGAGATGAGCCTTGAAGGTCAACATTCAGAAAAAATCAGGGAAAAAAATGGATTCACAAAAAAAGATGGAGGATCACAAACAAAACCAGTTGGGTGTGGTTTATGGAGACCAGGGAGTCTAGTATTTCCATGGAACAAAAAAAGTTTCAATTCTAGGAGAGGGGTCCAATAAAAGAAAGGCAAAATGCAAAACATCCATTGGCATTAATAACTGAGAGATCCTTTGTGACCTTAATGAGAACAATGTCAATTAAAAAATGGGTTTAAAAGAATGCAAGTTGAGGAACTGAAAAGTAGAGATGAGTCTTTTAAGGAATCCATGTAAGGATGGAGAAGAGTATTTAGACAGTACCTATAGACGAATGCAGAGTTGCATGGAGTTAGGGAGGGCAAAACTTTGCAATCAAAGAAACTTCAGCATGAGTGTACATGCTGAGAAATAAATTACAAAGAAAGAGACTGAAGGGCATAGTATCCTACAAGAATGGGAAAAAAAGGAGACCTGAGAATGAAATGGGAGGAACATGGAAAAATTAAAATAATAAATCTATAAAATAAATCTTAAAAATAAATCCATAAAACTAAACTATGTGTACTTTTGGGGCACCTGGGTGACTCAGTCAGTTAAGCATCCAACTCTTGATTTCAGCTCAGGTCATGATCTCATAATTAGTGAGATCAAGCCCTACTTTGGGCTCTGTACCAACAGTGCAAAGCCTGCTTGGGATTCTCTCTCTCTCTATCTCTCTGCCCCTACCCCCACCTCCCGCACTCTCATGTGCTTTCTCTCTCACACAAATGAAATAAACAAACATTAATAAAAACTATGCATACTTTCATTATAAATACATTTCTAGCTGTGGCAAGAGGTTGAGGGTGACCATGTTTGATCTTCTAACTCTACTAGACAAAGTGGTAGACAAAATTGACTTCTCAAATTGAAGGAAACTTAAGAGGGGTGAAGGTTTTGAGTTGAAGAAAAGAAAAAGGGCAAGGAAAAGAAAGACTGAGAATCTCTTCTAAGAACACAGTGGAGTCTGGAGACCGTGAATTAGACCATGATGCTAACATGGAAAGATTTGTAAATTTCTCTAGCAGGGTGCCCGGGAAGTAAGAGTGTAGCTTCAAAACAGGTTTGTGTTTTGACTGAATAGTTGTTGCAGAAATACAAGACTGAAAGAAATCAAGAAATAAAAAAAATCAAATCTTTTCTTGAGAATATAGTTCAGATGATCAGCGTTAGGGTTCAAGGTGGGTCAGGAAGAAAGAGATAGTACACAGAAAAGAAAAGACAGTTTATCTTTTTAACATAGTGTTAACATGCCTCATCATCAGCAAAGCCATGTTATAGTAATCCAACCACAAAAGAAATTATTCTATTTCCTCATGCCTGTGTGCATGTGCTTGTGTAAAATTTTACATAATTGTATATGGCCCTTTATATCATTAGATGCACTTCTATGTACAGTCTATGTGTTGTTGCACATATTTAAATACTCTATTTGTTATAGCAAGTTTTGTTTTCCAGTAGCCAGAGTGAAATATAAAATAAGATACTTTCTCATATAATTAATAAAATTTTGATTTAAAATGTTCATGGTAATATATTTTTCACAAAATAATGAAACACTAGAAAACAAAACTGTTAAATTCATTTTACTATTTTTAAATGGTTCTCCCAGACTGCAAAGGTAATTTTTAAAAACCAAGAGGGTTATTGGCTTTTTATCCATTTGTATATTTTAACCACTGACTTTGTATGTGCCTGTTCACACTGAGTGAAGCAATAATCATCTAGAAATAAAGTAGCCTTGGCGCACCTGGGCAGCTCAGTCAGTTAAGCGTCTGACTTCGTCTCAGGTCATGATCTCACAGTTTATGAGTTCAAGCCCTGTGTCAGGCTCTGTGCTGACAGCTCAGAGCCTGGAGCCTGCTTCGGATTCTGTGTCTCCTTCTCTCTCTGCTGATCCCCCACTTGTGCTCTGTCTCTCTCTGCCTCTCAAAAATAAATAAAGGTAAAAAAAATTAGAAATAAAGTAGCCTTCTAAGACGACATACAGAAACATGGGACACCCCAAGGGCAACTTCCTGAACTACTAAATGCCCTACTACATGTCATTTTAATTTTTTGATCTATGAGTAAAAGGTATATACAATTATCAGTGGGATTCATTTCCAGTAATAGAGTACTACTTGTCGAAGAATCCAAAGCAGCATCCAAAAAAAAATTGACAATATTGAGTCCTTCACCAAAACTCATGTTTATATCAACTGTCAGCATCTCTGAACAGACATTTTACCAGACCATGCCATTTATGAACTAGATTTCCAGTGTTTTTGATAAGGGTTGGACCTGGGTGTGACCGGGATCTTCTGACCATTGTCAATGGTTTCTCTTGTTTGCATCTCTTTCTCACTTCATGGCAATGCCCTCTACACATTGTGTGCATACACACATACTGACATCTTTATGTGGCCCATGCGACCAAACCTGCTTGACTTAACCAATCTCAAGTTTCTAGGACTCAGCTGTCCTGGCTCTTTAACATCACAGTGTACCCACATTGTGTACATTGTATTCAGATTGTATTCAATTTCTTTCAGGCAAGCTCCTGTTTTCTTTCTCTCCCCTCCCCCTCTCCATCCCTATCCCCCAGTTGCTTGGTTAAAAAATTATGACAAATTTTCCTGCATGATTGGTATATGAGCTCAATGTGTTGTCACTTTCCAAACAGTTACATTTTATTCCAGAGTAACAGGATGTCTTCATCAGGTAGCATTTTATGAAGTGTCAGGCTTGGGTAGGGCTGATGATTTTGGTTCTGTGCACCCCACCACCCCACCACATCAAATACCTCCTCAGCAGGAAGTCACTTGGTCCACTTATATACATTTTTCTTCTCTGTCACGTCTTGTTTTCATTTCACCTGCTAACCAGAAGAAAGCGTCTCGTTCCAATATTGAAAGAGAAGATCAAGAAGGCTTCATGTTGCTATTTAATTTTTGACATTAATGAAAAAACAGATGTATGTTTAAAATGTAATTTTATGACCAGCAAGCCAGGATGAGAGGCAGAAACCTCAGTCAGGAGACACGCGCAGCTTATATTTTCTATACTATTGAAAAGAAATATTCACATGAATAATACTTACCTATGAAATATAGATCAAAGCCTTTTTTACCAGCTACAGTTGCATCTAAATATGAAGGAAAATGGATTTGAAAATAAAAGATAGCATTTTGGAAGACATCTGGGAAGGGAGTAAAGTGATGAATACAATTAATTTCCTACACTTCTTCCCCTTATGCCTGCTCTCTAAATGACCTCTTCTCAATTTTCCATTTTACTCGCACAGGTCACAGAAGATTTCTGAGAAAGCAATCAAAATTGTGAACTTGATTTTTTTAATGTACATAGAAAAATAAGTGAGAAGATTGTATTACTTGAATGTTAACAGCAGAGAGAGAGACCGAACTACTACCTGCTAAAGTTGGTCAATTTCCTAAAGAAGCATTAGAAAAAAAAATGTTTATAAAAATTCTTGGGGTAATTAACCACTTCGATTCTTCTCAGTTGCTAAATCTCTTGACAATCACCCCCTGCCCCCTGCCTGCCCCAGTTACAGTAAGTCTACCCAAAAAAGGAAGAAAGGAAGGAAGGAAGGAAGTTAATTCATACCCTAAAATTCTTTTTTCCCATATTTGTCCTTACTTGTTTTTTTAAGCATTAAATAATTCTACTATTGCATCAATGCATATAAAGAGTAGCCAGAGAGTCTTTGCTCTGGATCAGGTACAAGGTAATCCTTGCATGAAATTAGCTATTTCTTGGCAGAACTAAAACTAAACTGAGATGCTACCGTGGCTCATCCAGTTTTCAAGCAAGTTTCTATTCTAAATTCTGATGTGGATGGCTTATCCTCTGCCTCTTGGCCACAATGCTCCTGATGGAAGTATTTCCTCTGACCTGTGGATATTGACAGAGACACATGTTTTTTTCAGGGTCTAATGTAGGAAATAAATGCTATTGTGAAATTGAGATTATATAAAGCACAATGAAGCCATGTTATTGGTGGAAATGAACAGGACTATATTGAGTATCTGGAGTTTCTCTCATACACATTGTAATTAGCTGCTATAAGTTTATTCAACAAATATTTTTTGTCAATATATAATTACAGTGCCTCCTATAAAAGTAAGAAAGAAAAGGGTATTTAACTTGAGCAAGAGAGTGAGGGAATGCCCCGTGGAGAAAGTAAACTACACCTTCTAGGATGTTGAAGGAGGGAAATACAAGTTGGGAGATGGAGGTTAAATGGAGTGTATACAGGAAGTATAACAAACAATTAAATCTGCATATCCAAGGGAAGACAAGGTGCCAGCTCCTATGCCAGGAAGCTCATTTTTAAAATGACAAAATGCAACAGATAATAAAAAAAAAAAACTATGGGAAGTTTTAAATGATATAATTGGGAGTTTGTACCAATTCTGTAGCCAAAAGGGAACTTTAAGGGTTACTGAAGAGGGTAAAGGCAAAATAAAATCAGTATTTGAGGGAATCATTACTGGTATGGTAGACTATCTAAAAAAATATGGAAATAAGGAGAATAGTGGCAAGGGCTCTTATTAGAAGACTGTTGACCCAGTTTGGATTTCTGCAGTTGAGGGTCTGCAATGATGGATAGCTCTAGCAATAGGAAGAAACTAAAAGGATAAATGTTAGACACAAGGAGAAAGATCATGACTTTGGCTCTAATTGAATATGATTTTAAATAATGTAGAAAGTATCTGAACATGTATGTATTTGATAAAAATAGAGAAACAAGAAGGGGAACAGACTTGGAGTTATAGTGAGTCCATTTTCATACGCATGGGTTTGAGGCCCTATATGATGACAAAGAGCTCTTTTTCGTGGAGGTTTACTGCTTTCTTCTATATCGCAATATCTAACAATATCTGGCAAAATAGTTGTTAGTTTGATAAGCGGGAAAAAATCTCAGGGTAGAGGAAATCTCTGGGTTAAGAAGATCTACTGCTTCAGTTCCAAATACAAAACCCCTACATACTGATATAATAACTTTTGGTTAAACATACTAAAAGAGTATTCCATTTCCATCTGGACATTTCTGATTGTGAGAAGAAAGCTCTTCCTTGCAAAGAGCAAAAGTCTCTGTACTAGAAGATAATTCAATGACCTCAGTTCTGCCGCTTGGAACCACAGAGAAAAGTGCAATCTTTTTGGTTGAAAGCTCTTCACAGTATATCCATGTGACAACATATAGTCCCCTGAACCTCCCGTTCTTTTTTAAAGTACATATTTTATTTTCATTATTCTTTTTTTTTTATTGAAGTATACCTGATACACAATGTTGCTTTAGTTTCAGGTATACAACATAGTGATTCAACAAGTTGATATGTTATTCTATGCTCACAACCAGTGTAGATACCATCTGTGACCTTGCAACACTATTACATTGACTATATCCCGTATGCTGTTCTTTTGTTCTCACGACATTCATTCCGTAACTGAAAGCCTGTATCTCCCACACCCTTTCATCCATTTTTTTCCATGCCACTGTTTCCCTCACCCCTGGCAACCATCAGTTTGTTCTCTGTATTTCTGGGCCTGTTTCTGCTTTTTATTTACGTATTCATTTGTTTTGTCTTTTAGATTCCACATGTAAGTGAAATCATACAGCATTTGTCTTTCTCCATCTGACTTATTCCAGTCAGTATAACATCCTCTAGATCCATTCATGTTTTTGCAAATGGCAAGATCTCACTCTTTTTTTATGGTTAGTAATATTCCATTTTCTATATATGCCACATCTTTTTATCCCTTTCATCTATCAATGGACCCTAGGTTGCTTCCATATCTTGGCTATTGTAAATAATACAGCAGGGGTGCGTAATTGGCTTAGTTGGTTAAGTATCTGGCTCTTGACCTCAGCTTAGGTCTTGATCTTAGGGTGATAAGTTCAAGTCCCATATCAGACTCTCTGCTGGGCATGAAACCAACTTAAAAAGTAAAAAGTAATGCAGCAATAAACATAGGGGTGCATATATCTTTTTAAACTAGTGTTTTTGCTTTCTTTGGGTAAATTCCCAGTAGTGACATTACTGGATCATATGGTATTTCTATTTTTAGTTCTTTGAAAAACCTCTATACCATTTTCCATAGTGGCTATACCAATTTATATTCCCACCAATAGTGCACAAGGGCTGAACCTTCTATTCTTTAAAATAAATCATCTTAGTTTCTTAAACTGGTCATCAAATTATTTGGTTTCTATCCCTTTACCTTTTGGTGTTTCTTCTCTGGTCATACTCCAATTTATTTGTATCTCTTAAAATACAATGCTTACCTAAGGTAAACTATGGACTTTGGGTGATTATGATGTGTCAATGCAGGTTTATCATTTGTAACAAATGTACCACTCTAGTGGAGGATGTTAATAATGGGGGAGGCTATGCATGTGTAGGGGCACAGGGCATATGGGAAATCAGTGTACCTTCTCAGTTTTCCTGTGAGCCTAACTCTTCTAAGAAAATAAAGTCTTAAAAAATATGATGCTCAGATATGAATATTATTATACTTGGATTTATAGAGTATATTCAGGCTTAGTCATTTTATAGACTGTAAGTTTATAAGTCAGCCTTCTACATGATTAGCTGTGGTCTATGGGCTCCTTTGTTTGTTTAAGCTTACCTATCTTGTTAATTGCATAAATACACTTTTTCACCATCCATCAGTTAAAACGTGTACACACATGTACAACACACACCCAAACTCTATGGATGGATAGGACAATTTGCCATACAGCAGGCTCGAATCCAAGCAAGTTTTTAAAGTATACCTTAAATGACTTTTATACCAAATCCACCTCAGGTAAATTCTCTTACTGATTAAATTCAACATTTATGTAAAAGAAGACATCAGATGACATGCAGCTAATGCCAGAAATGGGTAAGCCTATTCATTAGGAATGCCTCAACATTCTTCTTGAGGTGTCCTCAAAGGTTACACTTTAATAAGAAACAGAAATTTAAGAGAAGAAAAAAGCGTCACAATGACTTAATACTGATATATGATTAAAGAGTTGTGCTGATTCAGGATTTGAGAAGAATATTCTTGTTTTGCAAATTTTAGGTCTGTGTTTTCTTTTTACACATGGCAACTTCTAATAAGTGAAACTTAACTAGCTAAGAAAGCTTATCATTCTGGAAACAAGAACGTTTACTTAAAGTCTGAAATGGAATAGGTGGGTTTCATTCCAAAGAGGTCTCAATGGTGTACGTATAATGAAACCCATATTAAAAATAGAAAAGGAGGTGAGCATAGTCATTAAAGCACAATGTATGAAAGTATTTAATATATACTGGCTTATCCAAATAGTAAAAAAAAAAAAAAAAAAAAGTGGAGAAGGGCTCTGAGAGTGAAGGAAAGTGCTTTACATCAGTGTAAATTCAACTACTCACCTGACATGTAAGAGAAAACAAGGCTGGATCAGATTAGGCCAGAAAAAGTGCAAATAGAAATTGAATTAATAACTTTTGAAGGAACAACAACAACAAAAATATATAGCCGTGGAGGGAAGGAGCTGTGCAGAGACTAAATTTAACTGTAGAGGTTGGTGGTTCTTGGATATCAGTGAGACCCACCCTGTTCATGGCCAGAAACAAGATTTATTTATAGATTCTTATGTCGAGATATCAGAAGTATAAATACTATAGTAGGTACAATCAAAATATTAATAGGACCTGGAGGTGGGCACTTGCCAATACAGAGTCCATAGGATGCTCTAATTTCACTGCCTTTGTCCTTAAGATAGTCCCAGAAAATAGGAAACGGTGCCTATAATTTCATGAGAAGAAAAAATCACACCAAAATAATGGCCACTATATTCACAGTTGGATGTAGAAGTCAGATTTTTCCATTCTGATCCCAATGAAATGAGGAATAGGAGAAAATCCTATTCTATTGCTCATACAATGGAGAACTAGTACTTCTAATTATCTCACTGAAAATAAATCAATACAGGCTTACAGAAGTAGCATTTTCAGAACAACTGGGTATAATGATAATGGTAACAGTGATTATATCAATAGTCATAGTAATTTTAACTTATTACTTATTTCATAAGTTTAAAAGCTTATTTGCAATTTAAGGATACAAAAGGCATTATATTAAACACTTACAGTGAGGACCAGTTTATGAAGTTAGACCTCAGGGGGCAGCAAGAGTGAGAAAGAAGGTACAATGTAAAGACTAGACAGAAAGGCAAATGAAAACAGCAGGAGAAGATTGCCTGGAAATATTTATTTGTCCATCCATCAACGATGAAAATAAAGGGAAGGGGAAAAAAGAGAGTGGTCTGAAATGAAAATAAACAAAAACAAAACAAATCACACACACACACACACACACACACACACACACACACACCAAAAAAATCTAAGTTATTCCTTTCTCAAAGTGTTGAGATTTTGAATAGAGCAACAGTTTGGTTGAAACTGTTTCTCACATAACAAAATGTTTTTGAGTAGCAAGGGGAAGAAAAGCTTTAAAAATGCTTTAGTTTGTCTATGTTAAATAGCTGAACTGCTTAATTTTAAATCAGGATATGTTATCACTAAACACTGACATTTCAACTTTATTTAATGTACAAATGGAGGTGTGCTGGTATACAAGCTAAACAATGAAAAAGCATTGTATTAGAACATTTTTAGGTTTAAGTGGTGACAGCCCATCTCGACCCAGTATGTGTAAAAGGGGGAAGGGGGTGTGGGGAACAATGCTTTTGTCTCAGGCCCACCACAGTCTCCATGGGCTCAAACATTGCATTGCCTCTGCATTGGTTTTATTGGGTAGCAAGTTAGCCATGGCCAGTTTTAACTTTTTCTCGTTCCCTCCACCTACTATCCTTGTAAGGAGCCTCTCCTCTGATAGTTTGAGGAAACTAATAGGGAAGGCTTTGATTAGCTTGGCTTGTATCATCCATCAGTCCATCTCCCAGTTACTGGAGCCAGGAGATTGAAGTGCTGATTCAAGGGTCTCCCTGCAGCCATGTGGAGTGAGAATGGAACAGGGAGGTCTAGATGCTAACTGGACAAAAAACAAGTGTCCCCTAAGATATCTCATAGTTATGAGAGTTCTACATGTAAGATCTGAGTTAAGTCTTCACTCTACTAATTACTGTCTGGTAACTAGTTACCCAGTCACATTAACTTCAGTTTCCTCTGAGGTAGAAACATAGACAGTTGTTCTCACAAGATGAAAGAGTATTCTGTTCATTGAATGATAATCCCAAGACAAAGACTTTCCTAGTTTTACTTCTACCTTACTAGCTACCCTATCTTGTCTTCTGCTGCAACTTTTCTCATAGCTGGGTCTCTGAATTTGGAGCTGATTAGCACTCTGCCCTGTATCCATCTCCTGCCCTTCTCCATCGACACCTCTTTCTATTTTTTTTTAATGTTTATTTGTTTTTGAGAGAGACACAGCACAAACAGGAGAGGGGGAGCGTGAGAGAGAGACACAGAATCCAAAGCAGGCTCCAGTCTCTGAGCTGTCAGCCCAGAGCCCGACATGGGGCTCGAACTCACGAACCACGAGATCATGACCTGAGCTGAAGTCAGACACTTAACCAGCTAAGCCACCCAGGCACCCCTCAACAATGTCCCTTTAAATGATTTCATCCTCTCTCATGGTTTTAGATATCATCTCTATGTCCAGTATACATACCTATCTCCAATTCTGACCTCTCCTTGCAACTCCAGACTCCTATATCCAAATATCTACATGAATATTCCATATGAATGTTTAATAGACCCAAAAAGAACTTTTGATATCATAGACTCTCAATCCCACTTCCTCCCCCCGTTGTCTGTTGGATCTGACCATTTCTATCCCTCACCCACACTGGCTCATTCTTGCCTTAGGGGTTTTGTTCCAGCCACTCCTTTTGCCTGCTCCTCCCCTTCATCTCATCAAGACTGATTCTTATAGTCAGCTCTAAGTCTAAATATCACCCACATAAAATGTTGTTATCTAGGAAAAACTCTCTTGTTATTTCTCTAACATTCACTCAACACTTCTGATCTCCAAATGTGTGTGGGTTTTTCTCCACATGAAGCAATTCTCCAATTCTGACCAATACCAACTGCATGTCCTAAATTCATTCAGGTCTGACACTACCCACTTAGAGTTAGCATTAGATCCCACAAATTAGGGGCTCAGTCCTGTAAGAGGCGCCCAACCCAGACTTCAGATGCCAATCACAAGTCTATGTTGTTTACCTGCGCTTCTGACTGAGTGGCTAGAAGTCGGATGCTCCCACATGATGAGAGAAAAACTTTCTAAAGGCCTGAAATATAGGGGAAGCCATTTAGATTTCTTTCTAAGTCAGCATGACTGTAGGTAAACTTTGTTTAAACCAAAAGCCTAATTTATGGTCCACCTAGCATACACTGTATGTCTGCCTTTGAGCAGCCTAAAGAAAACTATCTTGTCCTTAAGATACCCATCAATGTTCCTACTACTCCCCGTATTCCTTCATGTTAAAACTCGGGATTCCTGTCTATATGTTAACCTATAATCTTTCGAGCTTATACAGGACGTAGCTAACTCTGTAAAAACTGCTCTATTTTCTAGACACTTTGATCCCTTTGAAGAGGGTGTTTCTTGGGCAGCTTCCCTAACTTGGACTCCAGTAAGATTTTCTTTCTTTTAGAGATTCTAAAAGCTTTCCTCATTTTGTACCATACACACCCCCCTCCTTGGGTTAGATTAATTTGCTAGAACAGCTCACAGGACTCAGGGCAAGTTTACTTACTAGATTATCTATTTATTATTACAAAGGATTTTAAAGGCTACAAATGAAGAGATAAAGGGAAACAGGGCCAGGTCTGGAAATGTTGTGAGCACAGGAACTTCTGTCCCTGTGGAGTTCAGAGGTGCCAAACTTGTTCACTAACCTGGAATCTCTCCACACTCCATCCTTTCTGGGTTTTTAGTGGAGGCTTCATTATACTAGCACAATGGATTAAATCATTGTCCATTGGTGACTAAGTCGATCTCTAGCCCCTCTCCCCATCTTGGAGGTCAGAGGGAGTGGGTAGAAGGATGGGGCTGAAATTTCCCACCCTCTAATCACTTGGTTGGTTCCCCTGGCTACTAGCTCCCTTCCTCAGTGGCTTTCCCAAAATCTCCTCGTTAACATAAATATGGTGTGCTTGAGAAAAGAGCTTGTTATATATAACAAAAAAACACCTTTATTGCTCTTACCTCTTATTCACGATGTTTAGGAGTTCTGTGCAAGGACAGGGTAGAGACCAAATATATATTTGTTATAAATCACAACATCACAATAGTTCTCCAATTATTAAATCAAAAATGACCATCCAATCGCACTCTTTTATAGAAGTCTGCGTTTTTTTTTTTCCTCTAAAGGACAAGGCAGCAAATACTTTAGGTCTTGCTCACCATATATTGTCTGTTACAACTAATTGGTGTAGCAGTGGGAAAGCAGTCATAGACAATATATAGAGAAATAAAATTTTATTTACAAAAACACTTTGCCAATACCTGCTCGATTACAGCAAGCTGTTTTGATTCCCTGCTTAACAGCATCTTATTTGTGCACTGTGTTTTCAAACATTCAAATTGGAACTCTGCCCAAATATCCTCAAAAGAGTGCCCCCAGGAGAAACAAGCTTGACCATTACACTTGACAGCAACATACTTGTGTTCATTGTGGATGTCAAGGCCAACAAGCACCAGATCAAAAAGGCTGTGAAGAAGCTCTATGACCTTGATGTGGCCAAGGTCAACACCCTGATCAGGCCTGATGTAAAGAAGAAGGTGTATGTTCGACTGGCTCCTGACTAAGATGCTTAGATGTTGCCAATAAAATTGGGGTCATCTAAGTTGACTCCAGCTGGCTAAATCTAAATCTAAATTTTTCACCATAAAAAAATAAAAAATAAATAAATAAATAAAGTCTGTAAGAGCACCAGCAACTTTGATTATCTCATTGTTTATTGCTTGTTTGTTTTCCCTAACACCTAGCTATTGGAGCAAAAACAGAGCTTGGTAACCATGCTTACTGAATGAATGGTTGGATGGATGGATGGATGGAACTGACATATAAAATTCAAAACACTGCAGAAAAAACAAGACATCTCAGAGTGTGTACCTAATTTTTCATTAGGAAAAGAAAGATCAGGAAATTATTGCCATAAATAGGTGATTTTACTATTTAAAAGTCTCTATTTCTGCTTTAAATACACATAATGAGAGAAAGACAAAGGAAAAATTAAATTATATCTCCACAGTTTGCATTTTACAAATTCTACTCATTAAAAATTTTTTTTGATGTTTATTTATTTTTGAGAGAGAGAGAGAGAGTGTGAGCAGGGGAGAAGCAGAGGGGGAGACAAGGAATCTGAAGCAGGCTCCAGGCTCTGAGCTGTCAGCACAGAGCCCGACGTGGGGCTCAAACTCACAAACTATGAGATCATGACCTGAGCCCAAGTTGGGCGCTCAACCAACTGAGCTACCCAGGTGCCCCTCTACTCACTTTTACTTTGCATTAAGGCCCTTTTCTTTAGCCAGTCGTTCTCGACCTGATGATATTGCCTCCCAGGGGACATTTATCATTGGAGAAGTGTTTAATTTCAGAACTTGGGAGGAGGGAGTACCGCCTGCATCTAGAGAACAGAAGCCAAAGATACCACTAACTATCCTACAATGCACAGGACAAACCCCTACAAGGAAGAATGATCTAGTCCAAAATCCAACAGTGCTGAGGTTAAGAAATCTTGCCTTAGGCTTATTTCCCATGAAAAAAGGTCTTTGTTTTTAGGGAAATTTTATAGAATTTCAGGATCTGTGGACTACTTTTGAAAATTTGTGAGAAGGCCTATTGTATTTCCTAAAATCTGTAAGTTTTGTATGAGATGAAAAGCCATTCTGAAAGGTACATTTCAGTTGGGAAAAATGAAGGACCTCACTGTCACATTTGTATTCCAAGAACATTCAGACAATCTGAATATCCTAAGAGGAGTGAGACTTCAGACTGCCTGCTTGTGGACTCATACAAGGTTAAGTGCCTACCATGTTTCATGATATTCATTGGCCAAATGACAACAATGACAGTAAATTTGAGCTGACATCCTATGGCAGCAACAAAACAGGAAAGGAAGGAAGGAGCATTCCAAGGGCAAGAACAATACAGCAAGTATCCTTTTATAGTTTTCATGTAAGCCCATGGCTTTGTTGTTGTACGCTGATACCGTCCATTGTTGAGTTAAACTGGCCCTATGCCACACTATTTCAACAAGTTAAGCTCAAACAATAGCTATAATTTTTTGATAGTTGATGCTAGAAATAATCTCATACTTATTTAAAAAATTTTCAGCTCTCAAAAGAATATAGCAAGAATCTAATCGTTTAAATAAAGACCCAGTGTTGAGGAATACATAGAGAAACTCTCATAAGCATTTACTCATACCTACCTAACATAGGGGAGAAGATGTGTGTGTGTGTGTGTGTGTGTGTGTGTGTGTGTACCTGCGCACATGCACACGCCCATGTGTGTGTTGCATGGTGGGGAAAGGGCATCTATGAGACAAAGGCAATGTTTGCACATTTTGATGCTGCTCATATCATTAAATAAATAACAGGGATTATACATGAACAATGTATAATTACACCTTCACGAACCTCCACAATGTTTCATTATTCAAATTCTACTCCAGTCTCTGATTGTTCCTTTCCTGCCACCTTCCCATAGAGTTCTTCCTTTTGTTTTCTCATGTGAATAGTTTTTAAAGTTCTGCCTTTGGTTTCCTCCTCTAATTCTGTATTTATTTTCAGATTTCATCTACTCTAATGGCTTCAACTATTGCTTCCCTGCCGGTGACTTTCAAGTCTTTACCTCCATTTTTCACCTACTTCAGGAATATCTATCCTTCTATTTTAATGGCTATGGATGTATCTGTTTGGAAATCCCCTTGGTGCCTTAAATTGCAAAAGTCCAAAACTCAGTTTGTAGCTTCCTCCTTTTATGTGGACCTTTTCCGCTGACTCTTATCTCATCCATCCCATTGGATAATACAAAAATATAGAAGTCACCCTGACCATTCTTTCCTCTGAATGTGTAATTTTCAATCCATCATAAAATGCTACTCTTTTTCCCTCTGAAATGTTTCTTAAATGTGTTTGCTACTCCCCTATTTCCTATCACCACGTTAGTCTGTGTTACCATCTCATCCTCTGATTAAGATACTTTCATGTTTAAACATTTTCAATGTCATCCTAATGCTATTAGGGTGACAGATCCTTGAAATAGACTATAAGGATATGCATGGATTAGCTGTTTTTTGCCCCCTTGTCTAGGATCTTACCTTCCCTTCTTTCACTCAACTTCAGTGACATAACTATCTTCCCATTTTTCATACATACCATCCTCTTTTTCTCCACAAGGTGCTGTAGCAGTAATGGCAGTTGTTTCTACATCACACACACACACACACACACACACACACACACACACTGCTTTAGAAGGACCTTTGCTGGCCTCTTCTTCTATTTGACTGTCACTATTAACCCTTCAGATGTCAAATTAAGTGTCATTTTATTGGGAGGAATATTTCCCCCAAAGCACCACAAGTACTTCTTTTATTGTAGCCTCAAGTGTAATTAGGTATCTCCCCTTTATAGTGCTTGTCACATTTGTTACACTGTTTATATTTGTTTGTGTATTATCAAAGAGCCCAGCTGTTTTCCTCAATAGATTATAATCTGTTCTCAGCATTTTATCCCTAGTATTTAGCTCTGTTTCTGGCACATGATCTGATATCAATAAATATTTGCTAGAAGTATGTACAAAAATTAAGCTCAGCATGTCAACACATCAGTTCACCCCCAAAATGCTTATATATATGAGTTCTCTAATTTTATTGGTGTTACCATTATCTACTAGACCCCAGGCTCAAATTTTAAGATGTTCTTGGCTTCTCTCTCTCTTTTGCCACCTCTACCTGATTATTTGCTAGTATCATGGATTCTACCCCAGAGTACATTTCCATAAGCCTTCTCATTGCCATTACTGCTCTTTCCTGCTTCAGGCCCTCCCCATCTGTCTCTAGGTGTTGTCAAATCACCCAGTTGGGTTCTGCATCTATTCTTTTCTTGTCCCAATCTTTCTTTAGTCTTCAAACAACACTTCTCATGTCGCTCCTATGATCAAAATGATTTTGGGATTCCTGACTGTCTATTCAATACAGAATAGAGCAGGCAGGTACTCTATGATCTTGACTCAATGAATATTTTCTTAATTATCTCTAAACATTCTCATTTTCACATCCTATATTCCAAGCAAGCTGAAATATTTTGTGTTCCCTGTACATGTTTTGTTTTTAGCACTTCTAGGACATTATCTGTAATACTGTCCTCCTATTACTTTCTGTCCTTCAAGCATACATTCAACTTTACTTCTCTAGACTGCTTTCTTATATGCAGGGATTCTTATTTTTCATTGTATAGACTACAGTGATTACATCAGGGCTTTGGACACAAATGATGTTTAATAGATATATTTAACAAATCACTTCATTTCTTTCTCCTTTCTCTATGTAGCATTAGTTTAGGAAAAGGTACATATTTTCCTATGTATCTTATATCTTTCTTTCAGAGCTTTTCCATGACTTTTTTTGAAAAGACAGCCCCAAAAAGGAGATTTTATGAAGTCTGCCTCCTTTGCCTTTTAAGGGTACTTCATTTGTTTCAAAACTGACAAAATGATAGGAGCAGGATTTTAAAACTATGACCTAGGAACAACAAGTACAAACACTTGTTTAAAATTTGTGCTTTTCGTACATGAAGATAACATGCAATTCATAAACTGATCAAAGACTAGAGAAAGATGAAGTTTATCTAAATTAATAATATACACCATAAACATCAAAATAGTAGCCCTGGAAAACTTTAAGTTGGCTTTCACTGCAACAGTTACCTTTTACCTCAATGAATATTTCAACTATTCCTTGAGGATGTTAACCATGAGTGTTCTTAAAACTTTAAGCTAAGACAACTTGTCATGGTATTGATTATATTTATTTCTGTGGTAGTCAACCTAGAAACTGTAATTTTGAATTGCTAACACCACAGATGTTTTTTCTTTTTAAAAAATTTTTAATGTTTACTATTTATTTTTGAGAGAGAGAGAAAAAACAGAGCATGAGGTGGGGGAGGGGCAGAGAGACAGGGAGACACAGAATCAGAAGCAGGCTCCAGGCTCTGAGCTGTCAGTACAGAGCCTGATGTGGGGCTCAAATCCATGACTGTGAGATCATGACCTGAGCTGAAGTTGGATGCTTAACTGACTGAGCTGCCCAGGTGCCCCTTTTTCTTTTCTATAAAAACACTAAAATTGAGTTTAAAAAATAAATATTTTTAACAACTATACATATACCTTACCAAGTGCTTTGTACATATTTTCCAGTAAGTCTCCATTTTTTTAACATTTTATTTTACTTCATTTTATTTTATTTTGAGAGAGAGAGAGAGCACCAGTGGGAGAGAGGGGCAGAGGGAGGGACGGAGAAAGGGAGAGAGAGAAAGAATCTCAAGAAGGTTCCGTGCTCAGCACTGAGCCTGATGTGGGGCTCAATCCCAGGACCCAGGGATCATAACCTAAGCTGAAATTGAATGGGATCCTCAATCAACAGAGCCACCTGGGCACCCCTCTACTATATTTACAATACATATATATTATAATATACATATTTAATGTTTATTTACTTAGTTTGAGAGAGAGAGAGAGAGAGAGAGAGAGTGCACAAGAGAGAGAATCTCAAGCGGGCTCCATGTCAGGGCAGAGCATGACTTGGGGCTCGATCTCACAGGCTGTGACATCAGGACCTGAACTGAAATCAAAAATGGGACACTCAACCGACTGAGCCACCCAGGCACCCCAAAAGCAGATTTCAGCTTTCCATTTTAAATAGTCTCTATACGTAAACTATGGAAGGGCTGAGACTTTTTTACTAAGCAGATATTCACCTACTTTTGTTTTTACCTTAAATACCTTTTGTATAATTCATTGCTCCAAGCCGTATGCATACACACACAAACAAGTATGCTTCATATAGTGCCTATAGAATAAAAGATTTATAGATTAAAATAAGAATATGAAAGTTTATAGCATAAGGTTTAAATACAATCTTTAAAGAATCTTCCCACATGAAAATCGTGGTGGTAAAGCCACAAACCAACCAATGCATGCAAATCTTTCTTTTTAAGTTTTAAGGCTTTTCCAAACAGAATTTAAAGCCCTTGAAGGCTTTTCTGTGGAATAAACTGAATGTGCACGTGTGAAAGCATCTAAAAGTAAAAAATTGTAATCCTTGCACCACTTTAAAATTTAAGTCTTTGTGATCATGAAACCAATAGTGAGTGTCATATTTCAAAGTTGAGATACTGTGTGGAAACAGACCACTACTTGTTAAGATGCCTTGGTATATGGCAAGAAGAAAGTTTATTTAGTTAAAACTGAAATTATAAAAAAGGAACCTAAAGAAACTCTATTCAGTTTATTTTAACATTAACTTAACACCTCATTAATTATTAGGTAAAGGTAATTTATGAGATAAAAAGTGTTATTTCAGACACTGACGTCAGGAATATGTTGAGAAAAAGACTTTATCTTAGTAACAGCTGAATAGGATTAATGGAATATCTCACTCCCTAATAACATCAGCAGTGACAATTATTACTATTAGTGTTACTTATATATTTGGCAGCATCTTATAGTTTTATATTTCGATTTATAGAATTTATGGAACTTACTTTGTAGCATACAAATTTGCCTTGGGTTTGATAGGTAACTATCATTTTGAACACTTCTTAGTTTACATTTGTTAAATATTGACTGGGAACCATGCACTACGCAAATTATTATACTTGTATTTTTTTTGAGATTAATTCTTTAATTGTTCCAGCACCCTTAAGAAGTAGGTGGTATTATCCTGATTTAAAGAAAGCATGATTTATAAAACTAAGCAGTCTAATCAAAGAATGTGGCTGGTAATTAGTACAACTTAGTGCAGACCCAGGCCATTCTGCTTGCAGAACCCATGCTTACATCCATTTCACGTCATTATTGATGCCTTACACTGAGATTTCCTGACCTAAGACTGTTAGAAAGTTAAATCCTAACATTGACACAAAGTACAAAATGTCATGTGTGTATTAAAAATTAAAATTGTGGCTCAGTTAAATCAATTAGCTTGTACTTACGTGTTATACCTGAAGATAAAAACCATGGTTTGTCTCAAATTAGAGCCCATGCTGTTTTCACTATACCAGTCCAACTGGACCTTTAGCAAATACGGATGTGATTTCTCTTGGCTCTCTAATAACATAGCTACATGTGGCTACTTGAAAGATGGCTAATGCTACTGAGGAACTCAGTCTTAAATTTTACTTACTTTTGATTAATGAAAATTCAAACTTAAATGCTACATGTGGTTAATGGCTATACCACATAGCACAACCAGGATTGAACTCAACTATCCTGACCTTGTAAGCAGTATATAAAGAGAACTTTATGAAAAGAAATAAATGAACTTAGTTACTAAATGAGCTTAACTTTAAATAAATGTATTATTCCTCATTCGTTAATCCTTTAATTCAATATAAACTGGAATTTCTTAGTAAAGTAGACCAGCCATATGCAATGTAGAACTCAAAAACTTTCCTTCTCAATTTTTGCTCTATTTACTTTTTTTTCCTAATTGCTTTATTTCTACTTAACTTTTTTTCAAATTGCTTAAAAATAAACACACATACATATACACACACATTAAATCATGTTGGAAAAATATTTTGCTGTGCATCTTTGACAGTCTTTCCCTTTATTTCTCTACATCTAGAAAATGTGAGCTCTGTCTCCAATCTTTCTGCAGCAAATCTGTTTTGTATTTTACTGGTCGTGTTGTGACATTCACAGATCAGTAAATCCCAATTTAGAGGACTAGGAGTCGGGGATGAGGCAGTTAAGTCAAAGGGGATTGAATCTAATGTCACAGTTCCTAGTCTGGGCAAACAAACCAAGGCACGAAGCTTTTGGTTTTTCACTCTTCCAGTAACATGGGAAAATTACCCAGAGGCTTCCAAAATTAAATGTTTCCCCAGGGCTAAGGTCTGTGATGAAAGCTATTGGAAACTGAGATGCCTTGGTACCAGTCTGAGCTGCCTGCCCGATGGATGATGGTAGCAGATCCCTGTCGCCTTACTACCCTCACTAACACTGTGGAGGTCCGTGTAGGACCAGAAGATACATCAAGATATGATTTAATCTTAGAATTAGTCCTAGAATCTGGTAGGATATCAATCTGGACTTCTGAGAAACAGCAAATAAACCAACTTTTGTTTCACTTGTTGAATTGCTGTAGGGTCTCCTTATGCTACCCCCTTTTCCTCTTGTCCTACCCACCTCCAGAATCCAGAGAGTACTCCCAAAGTCACTTGATTAGGAAGAGGTATTGATCTATACTAGCACATATTCATACCTGCTGAACAATTTCTATTATGCACATTTCCCTGATTTTTCTTAGAATCCAGGTACCTTAGTGTAAACTTTGATTAAAATCTGAACCCTTTAGAAAAGGCATCCCTGGGGCACCTGGCTGGCTCAGTTGGAATAGCTTGTGACTCTTGATCTAAGGGTCATGAGTGAGAGCCCCACATTGGGTGTAAAGATTACTTAAATTAATTAATTAATTAAAAAAATAAAATGTAACATCGTGTTTAAAAAAAGGAAAGAAAGAAACAGCATCTCCCTTGTCTTTGTGATTTAAAAATCAAGCACCATTCTCCTTGTCATAATCGATTCCTCTAGATATTTTTTAAACCTGATTCCAGCTTAAGATTAAGCAAAAATCTCACAATATAACTCGTATATCAGCAGTAAGGAGATGATTTCAAAATCAGTAGCCATATTTCTTGTCACACACTACTCCTGACTCATGTGAACGCTGTTATTGAATTAGGTTGATTAAATGTAAATGTTCCTGGTTTTCTGTTTGCGTTGAAATCCTGATTCTGACTCTTGCAAGCTGTGGTCAAGTCGTTTTAGTCCTCTTAGTCTTGGTTTCTTTATCTGGAAAATGGATGTTACAATGGTACTTACTATATGGAAGTGCTGTAAGAATCACATAAGACAATTTATGTGCATTACTTAAAATATGGCTTGACATATTAAAAACACTTAACAAATGGCATTAGTGTCCTTCTATTGTGTCCATGTAAATACATGCAGGAAAACTAATGACAACTAATAAGTACACACTTTATTTATATGCAGAGCAATGCATGGTAATGAATACTCAGCTACAACCAAGGGAAAATTTTCAGTTGACTAACATGGCCAAATTTGATATATTCTCATCGTTCTAAGATTAAGTTCTTACCCAAGCTAAAAAAGATTATTTAAGGGGCGCATGTGTGGCTCAGTTGGTTAAGCATCCGACTTCGGCTCAGGTCATGATTTCATGGTCCATGAGTTTGAGCCCCGCGTCGAGCTCTGTGCTGACAGCTCAGAGCCTGGAGCCTGTTTCAGATTCTGTGTCTCCCTCTCTCTCTGACCCTCCTCCGTTCATGCTCTGTCTCTCCCTGTCTCAAAAATAAATAAGTGTTAAAAAAAATTAAAAAAAAAGATTAAGTATTAGTTATAAGGAAAAATATTTTAATTTTTACAAAGTATTTATTTATTTTTGAGGGAGAGAGACAGAATGTGAGCGGGAGAGGGGCAGAGAGAGAGGGAGACACAGAATCCGAAGCAGGCTCCAGACTCTGAGCTGTCAGCACAGAGCCCGACCTGAAGCTTGAACTCACAAGCTGTGGGATCATGACCTGAGCCGGAGTCGGATGTTCAATTGACTAAGCCACCCAGGTGTCCCTAAGGAAAAATATTATAAAATATCTATGAAGAATTAAACCTGGTGGCACCTGGGTAGCTCAATTGGTTGAGGGCCCAACTCTTGATTTCAGCTCAGGTCATGATCCCACGGTCCTGGGATCAAGCTCCACGATGGGCTCTGCACCGGGCATGGAGCCTGCTTAAGATTCTCTCTCTCTTTTCCTCTGCCCCCTCCCCCACACGTGCACACTCTCTCTTAAAAAAAAAAAAATTAAGCGTGAAGACAGGCTGCTCATCGTTGACAACACATTTTTCCCACTATCTGAAGAATAAATAAAAACATTACCCCTACTATTTGAATCAAACATGAATAAAAAAATAATTACAATAGTTTTTCCTAAGGCTTTACCTAGAGCTACCTAATGACAATTTCCCTATATTCAAGAAAGAAAGATTTCTCAAGGTATAAGCAGAAATGAAGCACCACTTCTTATTAATAAAATCAATTCATCTTCCTGGTTTTTTGTTTCTTCTTCTCCTCCTCCTCCTCCTCCTCCTTCTTCTTCTTCTTCTTCTTCTTCTCCTTCTTCTTCTTCTTCTTCTTCTTCTTCTTCTTCTTCTTCTTCTTCTTCTCCTCCTCCTCCTCCTCCTCCTCCTTCTCCTCCTCCTCCTCCTTCTTCTTCTTCTTCTTCTTCTTCTTCTTCTTCTTCTTCTTTTATTTGTATTTGCTCAAGGAAGACTTCCTAAAGGCCAAACAAGAATTCAGAGTTGAGATGAGATGAAACCCCCATCTCTCCACTACAGGTAAGCAGTGATTAGACCAGGCTTGTAAGTGTAGTTAGGTCTCAATCAACCTTGATGACAAAACGTATTTTGACATACACTCTAAAACGCAGAGATTATCTCAAAACTGTATCCTTATAAATTTCAGCATACAGTTTTGTAACGCCTTCAACCAGTATTGTTTTTTTAGATTTTCACAGGATAATGTACACTTGTGAAACAAGTACACTTGTTTCTATCTTGTGAAAATGTAGTCATGATGTTTCTATGAAATGTAAGATTAACTTGCTCTTATTTTCTAAAGCAGGAAAAAGGGTTTAAAAAGGCAATGAAAATGGAATTATAATAATGTGTATCTTTCCTCTCTGCATACTAATATACTACACTGTGAACATTTGGTACATACTGAATGTCAGCAACAGAACATAGCAGGTTCCTCAAAACATAGAGCCTAAGATATATAACATCCCACACATTTTGATAAAATTTGAAAATACTATTAAAAGCAATAAAACCCACTTCAAAACTGACATAATAACCTATCCAAAATCAAAGTTAAGTTTTCATGGAGTCTAAGTGTTGTCTGAGTTAAATTAGCTTTTTCAGAAGTTTAAAGAATGGCAATGATGGGGCGCCTGGGTGGCGCAGTCGGTTAGGCGTCCGACTTCAGCCAGGTCACGATCTTGCGGTCCGTGAGTTCGAGCCCCGCATCAGGCTCTGGGCTGATGGCTCAGAGCCTGGAGCCTGTTTCTGATTCTGTGTCTCCCTCTCTCTCTGCCCCTCCCCCGTTCATGCTCTGTCTCTCTCTGTCCCAAAAATAAATAAAACGTTGAAAAAAAAATTAAAAAAAAAAAAGAGAATGGCAATGCAATTATTTCTGAAAAACCATATAATGTATTAATGGACAACTTTGTAATTCATTTGCAAATATCCGAAAGATGACAAGAGAATCAGTTATTCTCAGTAAGGAATATTTGGTTGCATGCTTTTGTCTTAACTTTCAATGTAAACTTTAATAAATTGTCAAAATGTTACATGTGGGTTTTAGCAAACAAAATCCATCACTATCAGCTGGACCCTTTTTCTTAGACAACTCAGATTTTTGTTTCAGTTAATAACATGTCCAGCTAAAAACAGACTCCTTTGCAGCTAGAATTGGCTCTGTGACCCAGGACCAGAGAGTAGGATGTATGAGAAGACCCTGGGGAAGGTGTTCCTTCCAAGACAGAAAGGCAAAATCTTGGCAGGATGAAGGATTTTGCCGTTTGCATTTTCCACTGCTTTCTGCCTGGAACAGGGATATGATGACTGGAGGTGTAAGATCAATCTTGCAATCACGAGGATAAAAGACTATGTGTCTAAGTTGATAAGAACAGGAAAGTAGGAGCCTGATAAATCGACATCATGCAGCTGCTTCAATTGTCTAGACCGCCACCCTCGGACAACCTGTTCTATGAGAAAAATGAGCATGCTCACTGACTAGGCCCCCATCGGTTGGGTTCTTTGTAGAATGCAGCCAAATGCAACCTAACAGATCCCACACACTATAAAATTACAAACATTATAAGCAGTGATGTTTAATTATTTGGCTAACATCAACTATTGAATGAAAAATGACAATGTGTAGAAATGGAAAGGAGAAATAATGATTTCATACTTTCAATATGTGTGTGTTCTCTTAAGTATTCTGTAACCAGTCTAAGATACTTCAGTATTTTTGCAAATTTCAGTCATTCCAAAATAATGTTTTTTTTTTTTTTAATGATTTAAAGCAGGCTATTCCGTCATCAAATGGATAGTAAGCTCTTTCTTGGTTTGCTCAATTCTAAAGCAGAGTGATAAAAATGATCAAAGTCCTTAGGTTAAAATGCCCAAACCAGAAGTACTGGACTGTAGAGAAAATGGACTGTTCACTCTCTTTGGTAATTATCTCTTTACACAATATAAACAAACGATATAGTGATAGAACTTCTGTTAGGTAAAAGAAGCATTTGAAAATACTTGCTAAGCAAGAAATCATTTCATGTATGAAAATTTAAGAGGTGAGATTGGTTGTAAAAAGAGCAAGAGGTGTTGCTGCATGACGCTGTCGATATTTCTAATTTAAATAAAATCTTTATTCTCTGTATTTATAGACGCATTTAATTTTGTTATTGGATGTAAATGAAGTTTGCCATGTCTTATGAAAAATTAGAGTAAGGTTTAATTTCTGTCATAAAATCTTTTGCAAAAAATACTCTGGAGCATCCTCTGTACCTATTTCCTTATGTGTAAAATAGGAGTATATTTCCTACCCCATAGGGTTGTTAAATGATATATATATTAAGCACATCAAACTTGCCTGGCACAAAGGAAGCAAATATTAATAAAATATTGTTGGGGCGCCTGGGTGGCTCATTCGGCTGAGTGTCCGACTTCGGCTCAGGTCATGATCTCATGCTTGTGAGTTTGAACCCCGTGGCGGGCTCTGTGCTGACAGCTCAGAGCCTGGAGCCTGCTTCAGATTCTGTGTCTCCCCCTCTCTTTGCCCCTTCCCCACTCACACTCTGTCTCTCTCTTTCAAAAGTAATTAAACATTAAAAAGTAAATAAATACAATATTGTTATTTTCACTGCTAGGGTGGGAGATAGGATGTTGTGTTTCCCCAAGATGTGTGCTTTCCTTCTTCAATATTGAGCTTTTACTGGGAAGTGACTCCAGAGCCAGGGACTACATTTCCTAGCTCCTCTTGCAAATCAGTGGACTGTGTGGTTAGTTCTTGCTTGTGGAGTGTGAGTGGGTGGAATATATGACTTCTAGGTCAAGGCATTTACCAAGTATGTATGTTTCCCTACACTTTTTCTGCACATCTGCCCAGTGTATACAGATGAACTCCAAGACCCTATGAGGTGAGGAGGCATAAAGTGGAAGAACCCAGCATCCTTGAGTCACCAAATGGAGGAAAGTCATGTATGTGGGAACAATAAACTCTAGAATGAATCTATTACATGAGTAAGAAAACAAACTTCTATGATGTCAAATGACTAAAATTTGTGAGTTAATTTGTTATTTGTTAGTCAATTGTCACAAGTTTTATGAAAGTAATTTAGTAAAATTCATATTTACCACATGATCTAAAAGTAAAGCTCTAATTTTTACTATGGATTGGTTATGATATACTGATAGTTGTGTATTTTCTAATTAAATCACAAAGATAAATTTTAACATCATTACATTATTTCTTCTATATGTTTTAAAAACATTAACTTCTATGATGTTTCCTTATAAAACCCAATTAATTTTTGTGGGTTTGAAATTTAATTATTAAGGCTGGAGAATGCATTACAGAAGCTATTATAATTCAAGATTTTTTCCTTTTTTGCAAATGAATGGTCATAACAGAAATTTACAATTTAAAAACCAATTAAAAAGAAGGATGTTCTAGTAATTGATGTTCTAGTAATTTTGCTGGTGAGCAAAAATCTGTGAATGTAAGTCAGACCATCTTACACTTGACATTTGCCTGAAATGATACTATGATTTTAGTTATGATGTTATGACCAGAACCAATAGCTATTTCTTTTAAATAAATAATCAGATTTCATTTCAAAGCTTCTATAACTCAATTCTTAAAAGTAAACTGATGATAGTTTAAAAGTTGTGGTAATACCAAAATCTTGGTGACCTCACTTTTTTTTAATGAAAGTCAAAAGATATTTATTCTGACATATTTTTTTTAAGGTTTATTCACTTTTAAGAGACAGAGAGAGACAGAGTGAGTGAGAGAGGGAAAGAGAGAGAGGGAGACAGAGAATCCAAAGCAAGCTCTAGGCTCTGAGCCCAATGCGGGGCTCGAACTCATGGATGACGAGATCGTGACCTGAGCTGAAGTTGGACGCTTAACCTACTGAGCCACCCAGACACCCCTATTCTGACATATTTTAAGATAGATATCTTATCTATCTATCTATCGTCTATCTATTATCTATCTATCTATTCATATAAATACATTCACAGGTAAAGTGTTTGGTTTTCCAATTGACCCAAACTCAGAGTATGAACGTGGAGCTGCTATAGCTTATTTGTTCAACTAAATGTTCTTTATATGAGCTCCAGACTTGTATATGACATTAGCAGTATGTCTGTGTTATGCATTTATGTTTGTATATGCATGATTATGATTGTGCATTTGCATATGGAAAAGGATAGATGACAACTCTTATTCAACATGTTTGGGTGGCCCACATCCTTGGAGATAATTGTTATAGAGAAGTAAAGAATTACAGGTCTCTGCCTGCAAGTATCTTAAAGCATTAAAATTTTTTTTTTGGTAATAATAATTAATGCTCTTTTTAAGGGTATAATGATATGTTTGGTTTTGGCCTTAACAATTCTTTTACTATAGAGTTTCATTGTCCTGTTATGTTGAAAACAGTCAATGGTTAAATTATGTTTACTCAGGGAAAGAGTTATACAACCTGTCCAGTTGCTATGTGAACTACATGTTATTAGTTCACTGAATTGATCCAGGCAAGAAAAAGGACAGAAACTTTGTAAGTGACTAAGGCAATATATACTTAGTAAATAAAATTTTGGGAAAACACTAAATAGTATTAAAAATGTTGGCCATAATTCTTTCACCAAACAAACTCTGGAAATATTTTGAGATGTTTCCTCTTTACCACACATAACTTTTACTGTGGTAATGGTATTTGAATAATTTATACATTTTTTATATCATTGTTTTCCAAATAACATTTCATCAGACTTGCTTCATTAAAATTATGCCTCAATGGGGCGCCTGGGTGGCGCAGTCGGTTAAGCGTCCGACTTCAGCTCAGGTCACGATCTCACGGTCCGTGAGTTCGAGCCCCGCGTCAGGCTCTGGGCTGATGGCTCAGAGCCTGGAGCCTGTTTCTGATTCTGTGTCTCCCTCTCTCTCTGCCCCTCCCCCGTTCATGCTGGGTCTCTCTCTGTCTCAAAAATAAATAAACGTTAAAAAAAAAAATTAAAAAAAAAATTATGCCTCAAAAAGAAACACACACAAGCATATAGAATTACATAGTCTTTAAATATCACTTGGCCACCTTGCATGTTAATGCATTTAAAACAATCTGTGATAAAGTGCATTTATATTCCTTCTCCAACTGGTCTTTATAACATATTTTCTCTCAAAAATTACCCCATCCTCTGTTCAGAACCCATTTCACTCCATCACCATGTATACTGCCGTATGTGGGCAGATTTACACAAGGTTTACTCATGGGTATGTGTCAGACTAACTTGTAATGCAACCATACTTTTAAAGAATTAATTATCTGTGGTTGTTATGCCACATCTCTATTCCTGTTTGTTCACATATCCTTCTCTAGGATTGTTCTTTCTTCTTTGGCTCCAACTTTCATTTATTTACTCAATTGGAGAATATTTATGGGGTGCTTTTACATGCCAGGCAATGTGCTATACACGAGCTATGATGGATAGGCCACACTTTTTGACACTAAGTTACAATATAATGTGATGTGTCAATTGGCACAAATAGAAGTATTATGGCAGAAATAGTAGAAGCAGTCAGTCTCATCTCAGGTCCTCAAGAATAGCTTTCTTGAGAGCACGGCTTTATCAACTGGAATATTGCCGGCCCAGGATATGACTAGTGGCCAGAAAAGGAAGATTTAGTTGCTATGAAGAATTTTCTCAAACATAAATTTGGTAACTCAGGTAGGTTCAGGAATGAGACATTATTCACCTGGGATAATGTGAGGTGTTGAGGAAAAGGTAATCAAGTTCCATTCAAAGATTAAGGCAGGAAGGAGCTGGGTAATCTCATTTAGTTACAAATACTATCGCTTAAACTGCATAGGTCATCCAATGCATAGTACTCAATGAGCATAGCGAGCTCTCACAAACATGTGTTCATTGATATCAGTTGGCTTAGCCTAATCGGTGGGATAGTGAAATAGGGAATTTGAAACGAAATACTGGACATTAGGAGAACTTTCTATACATGGGAGAAACGTGGACAGAAAGTATGGAGACATGATCTGGGCTTGGAAAAGGACTATAGCCCTCGGCTTTGAATTCAGCAGCCTTCACTTCCAGAGACAAAATCCTTGGAGTCTAGAAAAATTAACATCCAATAGAATCTTAAGAGAGGAACCCCAGGCTCAATCTTGTCTAATAGCCTGGGTCAACATGAAATGCAGGACTGTTTCTGTTATTGGGGAGGGCACACATTTTAGGCACCAGCTATACTGAATCCTTGACATAGTTAGGGATATTCTTTCCTCTTGAAATAAAGTACGCTCGTAGACACACTAAGCTGTTTTTTTCTCAGTCTGTAATCCTTCAAAATAGAAACTACCAAGTTTTAGTAATATTTTCAGTAGAATACTTTTCAATGATTAACTCTTTAAGAGTAAAGAGAGGAAACAACCAGAAAAGACTTACTGGGGACACACAGTCTGACAAAGACTTCCAGTTTTATTGAAATCGAGGTGTGGGCTGGGTCCTATTCCAAGCTGTCCTGTAGAAGCTGGGATCTTTGGAAGGCAGCTCGTGGAGTCTCTGGGAAGTGGCAGGGGAAGAACAGGACTCTACGCTCTACTGGTTACACTCATTTGTGAGCTCTGACAGTAGGTGTTGTCTTTGTGGATTCATGACATACAAGCTTAGGAACTGAGTAAACTTTTGAGATCAATTCTCTCCCTAACTTCCATGATGATAAACAATTTCTGCTGGTGGCCTTCAAAAAAGAATCTGAGAAGGACACAAGAAATTCCCACAGACTATCTCAGGAATTCATTTCCTGACTCAACAATCCCAGTCTATTAAGCAATAGGCAGGAGCTCATGAACAGTGTCTATGACTCCTGTGAGCAGTCATATGCACGAACTTCCTCTGACCACGAAATTTCCCTGACACTGCAATCCTCTTAGAGTTCTTTATTTATTATGAAGTTTCTCAAAACTAATTGTCTAATTTATATTTAATATAAAACATTTTGAAAATTCAGATTAAGTGTAGAGAGGGAGGAAATATCCATGTGTAATTATACCGACTTTTTTCAATTTAACATGTGAAGGATCTAAGTGTTTTGAGAGTCTGTATCCTTAAAAGGGCAGAAAACCTGAGACCCCTGCATTTTTTTGTTTTGGAGGATTCTTCCTTTACCTACAAAATTATTCAGAGAAGAGAAATGAAATTGTGACTGACCTGAGGAGCAAGTGGATTTTCTACGCTTGATCCTTCAAAGGCCAGTATAATTTCTGCCCAAACCTATATAAAGTTTAGAAAAAAGCTATTTCGAAAATTATGGCTGATTCATACAATGAAACATCATGCTTGCACTATGAAAAGAAACAAAAAAGATTCTTTATTCATTAATATGAAACAATATTTGAGACATATTAATTGAAAACAAAATTACATGGTTATGATGTTCTCATATTAGTGTGATGTTCTCATATTTGTGTTAAAAGGGAGATAGGCACATCTTTAGATAGATAATGTATATGCCTGTCTATCTAGAGAATGTTTCCCGTAGAATATGCAAAAACACCCCCTCATAACTGATAACAGTAGCCTCTTATGAGTGGGTGGGGAAACAGGAAGGTTGGAGAGACTGGAAGCTGCAGAAGGTGGGTATTGGGTTGCTGGTGGGGGAAGAAGACTTAATTCTCATTTAATTGCCTTTCTTCTGTTGGATATTTTTACTATATAAATGTATTATAATTTTTATTAAAAATAGTGTAAAATATTACTCCGTAGACCTTATGGAATGGTATAGATTTTAATCTAAAACTTACTTCTTTAACTTATGCTTGTATGAGATATCCAAATCATTTCTTAACATTGCACCTGCAAGTTAAGACTGTTGTTTGCCCATTTCCAATATACTACATATTTATAGGTATCTATAAATATGGATCTATGGGGGATTTACAATGCAATCTTAAGGTATAATAGTAAATTCTATCTATTCTTTCAGGGGAAGAGTTTCTATAGTCTTAAAAATTATTATTTAGGAGTTCAAACTTTGATAGAATTTTATACAATGTATCCACCCTCTGTTTACTTTTCATTTCGTATTGTCTTGGGCATTTAGATAAACTTCACTTCATCCCTCACTTGTACTGCTAAACAGAGGCCTCCTCAGAATACCATCCATTGCCCAACCTGACAAAAAAATTGTAAGATACAATTTTATTCCTTTTGAAAAAGGAGTATGTACTGGATGTGAATAGCTTCCCTATAGCAACTGATGACATTCACTTCGTGAATCAAGAGAGATGTAGAATACATTCATTTGTTTGTTTTTAATCCTCTAAGACAAATATAGTATTTTAAGACTTCCTCATTAGTTATACAGATAATTGCAATTTAATATTCTAATTCTCAAATAATTCTTGATGATAGCCCAGGAAAGTAAGGCATTCATAAAATCTTAGGAGATGGGCCATTTTCTGGATTTATATATTTAAGAATATATTTCTCTTCTATTATTTAAAGTCTTCTTATTTTAAAGTCTGCAAAAAGGAGATGGATCTTAACTAAGGAAATTTTATTTCACTGTGGAAGATATGTTGGAGTGTCAAGAAACAACATATTTCATTGGAAACATTACCTAAGACTTGACAGAACAAATATATGACCTGGCACTGAGTAAGCAGATGAGAGGGAAGTACAGGGGATTTGACTGAAATTGTTTATCTTTCCACTAAGAATTTTTTCCTTAGTGTGCTTTTCTTTTTTTTTTTTTTTTTTTTTTTTTGAGAGAAAGAGAGCATGAGCAGGGAAGAGGCAGAGAGAGAGAGAGAGAGAGAGAGAGAGAGAGAGAGAGAGAGAGAGAGACACAGAGAGAGAGAGAGAGACAGAGAGAGAGAGAATCCCAAGCAGGTTCCACACTGTCAGTGCAGAGCATGACGCAGGGCTTGAACCACGAACCGTGAGATCATGACCTGAGCCGAGATTAAGAGTCTGTTGCTTAACCCACTGAGCCACCCAGGCGCCCCTCCTTAGTTTTTTGACTCTAGACATTTTAAATCTTATTTTTGATTGCCTAAGGATACACATCTTTCGTAAATCTTTAGTCTATGCCAAGCTGCCTCAACTTGGTCTAAAAACAAAATTGCATTATAGTAAGGCTATTGAAAACTACACACATAGCCAATTTATAATCATGCAGACCAAATATACTTTCCATAGCAGCTCCACTTCTAAGGTAGTTCTGTCAGTCTTTGAAAAATCAGATCCACTCCTTAGCACCTTTTATTAGTTTTGAAAATATTCCAAAAGAATTGTGATCTGATTGTCCACAGAGGCCTCAAGCTAAAAATGTCCAAAATTAAATTCCATATTTTCCTCCAATGACTGTCTCCCACCAACTCCTTTCCTTGTGTGCTTCTAGTCTCAGCAAAGCCTTTACCATTGTCTTCCTTTAATAATTCCAGACCTAAACATCTCTTAGATCTAATCTTTTCTTTTCTCTTATTAACCTCAGCCTAGTTAAAGTTACAATAATATTGCCTGAATAATATAGCAGGTTAATAATTAATCTCCCTTTGTCTTTAGACTTTTCACTTAAAGTCCATTCCCACAAATTCTTTTAAGACATGGATATGACTATGTTGCTTCCTTCAAATGTTTTCTTCTTTACGAAGAGTTCAAGGCCCTTTACCAGCTGACATGTGCCCAGTTTTCCATGATCAAGTTTTAGCCTGTTATCCATATGTATTCTGAATTCTCAGGTATAGTACACTCATGACCACTGCTTTCCTGAATGAGACAGTTTCTCTTTTGATTTCATGGAATTGAAAGTGTAGTTGGGAAACAAGAGTCTTAGAAAAGAACTTCTGCAAATATCCCCAGGAAAAGACACAAGAGTAAATAATTTTTTAAAAAGTACATATGGGAGGGGCGCCTGGGTGGCGCAGTCGGTTGGGCGTCCGACTTCAGCCAGGTCACGATCTCGCTGTCTGTGAGTTCGAGCCCCGCGTCAGGCTCTGGGCTGATGGCTCAGAGCCTGGAGCCTGTTTCCGATTCTGTGTCTCCCTCTCTCTCTGCCCCTCCCCCCTTCATGCTCTGTCTCTCTCTGTCCCAAAAATAAATAAACGTTGAAAAAAAAAAATAAAAAAATAAAAAAAAGTACATATGGGAAAAACTGGGCTTACTCTCTAAAAAAAATAAAGTATAAATATAAGAAAATGTTTTTCCCTTATAGATGGATATTAAGCAAAAGACTACCAATAAATAAACCCTGGCCTTGCTAGAATGCACTTTGTGTGTGTGTGTGTGTGTGTGTGTGTGTGTGTGTGTGTGAAAATAAGGAAAAGATATTAAAGAATAATATGGCTCTACTCTTGCTATTTTCCTGACCTTGAAGAGGAAAGAAGGTCCAATAAGTAATTTGCATAAAAGTGTGAAGTGATGCCCTCAGAAGGAAGTAATGCAATGGTAATTGAGGCAGATGAAGAAATCCACCTTTCCAATGTCCCTTAAATTCAAGGCAAACCACACTCATTGCCTAGGGCTCCCTGAGGTAGCAGAGCTTTCCCTTTGAGCATGAGATTCTACTTTCAAGAAACCTTAAAAAAAAACAATAGAAATTAGAGCTGGCAAAATTTAGGCACAATTCTTCTCTCTCACCACCAGACCACTGGAAATCCCTTAGACATTCCAGCAATGTTACTTTCTGTGGTTGACACTGAAATTAGGACTTGGCTTTTGCTTATCTAAAGGTTCAGTTGGCTCCTTCATTTTACTGCTAAAGCTCAATTTTGCTGAGCAATTCCTTCCCCAGTCTGCTTTCATGAAGTATCTCCTTCCTCCACATAGACCAGATACCCTCCAAATCACCAGGAGTGTAGAAAAAGGCAGGATAATATCTCTTCATCTAAACATAATCTTTACTTTACTTCTCTTAGGACAAAGATAAGGCCTTGGAGATGGGGTATTTGCTTTTCTCCTCCTCCTAAGGAAGGGTCATTCTGGGCAGTTAGTTGGTTCCTGTCTCTTCATTACACGGTCAAATCCTTTCCCTTCAAGAACCCAGACTATATAACTCAGATATGGGAAAATGCATGCACTGTAGAAGAATATATCTAGGTACTAGTGCTAAAGTTTCCTGAAAAAAAAATGAGTGAAGATTAGTCAAGAGAAGTTTTGGAAAAAGAAACACCAGAAGAGATTGCTGTTAATGTTATTATGGGGGAACAGGTAAATTAGGAAGTATGGGAGAGGTTCCTAGGAGTGGACTCTCTTGTGAGGCACTCAACTCTGTTTTCACTTTGGAAACTGAAAATATGCCATTTGCCATAAAGCTTTAGTTTTTCTTCTTCTGTTTAGTTATCATCTTAAGTTGCAGCAACAATTTAAATTGCAGCAACACTTCAGTTAAGAAAACCACTTATAGCTGCATATATAGCATGGGAGTCTTGGGAAGGCTAAAGAAAGAGATTAGGTGGTAAAAAGGTTTATCCTCCTGAGCAAAAGCAGGATCCTATGCAGACAGTGGCCATCATATCAGGAAGGCTGTGACTTTTGTCCTTTTCATTTTGATCCTTAAGCGAGATACGCTTTTCTCTGAAGAACAGGGCATGATGCATCCTGTTTGTCTCATGGATAAAAAGATATGCAAGTTAGGGGCGACTGGGTGGCTCAGTCGGCTGAGTGTCAGACTTCGGCTCAGGTCATGATCTCACCGTCTGTGAGTTCAGGCCCCATGTTGGGCTCTGTGCTGACAGCTCAGAGCCTGGAGCCTGTTTCCCATTCTATGTCTCCCTCTCTCTCTGCCCCTCCCCCCACTCACGCTCTGTCTCTCTGTCTCTGAAAAATGAATAAACCTTAGGGAAAAAAAAGGATATGCAAGTTAGAAAGTCTAATGGTGAATTTTAGAAAACAAGATTGTGGTTAATCCTCAGCTGAGATATTGACTTGAATGAACATAAAAACACAAGAAAAACAGGGTCTTTCTTCACAATTGAGAGAGAGCTAATAATAAAACACACAATGACAGAATTTACAGCCAGAAAAAAAATGGAGAAATTGTTCAGTCCTCATTCCTTGTTTTGAACCTGAGGTTTAAAGAAGTTAAAATCCTGTCCCCAAATCCTCCAATGTATGACAGGGACTAGGGCTGTGGTGAAGCCTAGAAACCAAGACTCCTGTCTATAATTTGTGTCCCTTAACACACCATCCTGTGCCTATTCTCAAATGGCCCCTATGAGCTGTGGTGAAAACCAATCCGTGCCTCAAATCAGCAGAGGCAAAGAGTGATCAGCTTTCTAGCCAACTGCGCCTGATGAGCTGTATGACCTGGATTTCTCCTGCAATGTCTCAATTTTTTCTTGCCCAGTTATTTTTATGACCTATTTAATAAGTCATAAAATTATATACTAAATTAAAAAGACGATAACTTGTAAGACTATATTATGAGGATAATGTCATCAGTAAGAAATCCTAAGTAGACTATTACTTTTTTAATTGCACAGATATCTATAAGTTCTGCTTGGGGGAGCTGGTTTGGCCAGGATACAAAGAAATTAGCCATATAACAATTTATCTCTTTGGCAAACCCACTTTCTTAGTTCTTTAAGATGACTCTTACTTCAGAAATGAACACATGTTCATAGCCAGTGCACAAACCTAACGGTCATTGCAATAATATTGCAAAACACTGTCTGATCTGCCCAATACATATTTTTAGGCAGTTCTATAAATGGCTCCTTCCCACGGGATACATAGTTTTATTCCTTTTTTGTGAATGAATGTGTTCCCCACTCCCGCACCCTTCATTTACAGGAAGAGGAAGAAACATTGGAATTACTAAGTGGAGCATGACTTTTTTTCCAGACAACAGGCCCAACCAGGAGAATTAGAACGTCACTTGGCAACCAGATCCTTTTTCTATCCTCAGAGACGATGACACTTCAGGAAAAAGCTTACCTCCACACACTTCCTGAAGCCTCATAAGGTCAAGAGCATTTGCTGAGAAACGTTTATTTTCCTCTGCCCAATTTAAAGGCATCTCAGTCTTTTTCAGAGAGGTTTGAGCTCTACAAAATAATTCAGTAAAAAGACTTTGGATTTAAAATTTGCCATATTAAAACTACTAAAATCAGTTTTTTGGAATTGGCTCCAATCTGAAATAATTGTTTTTAAACTATAGCTCTTGTACTTGTGTGTGTGTGTTTTTAAAAGTCACCATCTTTTAAATCCTTTTACTATTGTTTTACCTTAATTATACTGAGGTTAATCAAAGACAGGGTTTTTTGCTTTTTTTTTTTTTTTTTTAGCTTAACTGGCAAAAATGGAGAAGAAAAGCACAAAGTTTTAAACATAATCAACATTCAAAGTAAACTTATAGAGAAAATGTTAGATTCGTCCTGTATGTAAATGGTTATTTACTTAAGTTCGTTTAGAAATCCACCAGGAAACTCTGTTCCTTAATCTGACTTGATGCTACCATTAGGATCTCTCTTAGTAATGCTGCCTGCCTAGTTCCTTTTTCATCATAAAAGCCAAATCCTCACTAAAAACTCTTGCTAGCAGAAGAACGTCACTGTGGAGCAGAAAAGGGAAATATGCATCCCAAAGATATTAGAATCTACTTGGAAAGACAAATATAGAAAGCAAATTAGTGGTTGATAAATATTGAGAGGTCTTTAATGACTGAAGTCTCATGTACTTAAATGTTATAAAACAGAGGCAAGCTGCCAGAAAGCCAATTGCTGGAAGGATTTGCTGAGCTCTTATGATATGATGTCACGAAAGCCTTTGGAAACATTAAAACACAAAAGTCACCACCCCACTTTCTTCTGAGAGAGATTCTAAATGCCACCGAAAGTTCAAGGTACTAAAATGCCCTGATCTCTTAAAGATCTCCACTCCTAGAATAAGGATCCATGGTGTTTTAAATGTTACCTGGTTAGTTGACAAAAATAATCCTTAAGTCTCAGAATGCTCTTGATTTTAAACTTATTTCTTAAATTTTGTCAAGTTACAGAAAATGTTATGGTAAAACTGCATGGAAACTGATTACATCCTGACAAATGGTAACAGGTGAGCTTAATGACTGAAGCTTTGATAAAATTTAATTCACCCTTACTACTTTTTCTTTTGTTATTTTCTTATATTTGACATACCTTATGGGATTTATGGGCAGTTTTCCATTTTAAAGCAAAAATTAAACAGGAATTTCAGTTACTTTTTGGAAATAATGTTTCTGCAAAAGGGAATTTTTATTTCTTTCGACAAAATAGTATTTTGATAGTTTAAAATAATATGGATCTGTGGTTATTGAATGGTGCTGTTTTGCTGGTGCTTCTAGAGAGTCTTACAACATGTGCAATCAGAAATGAAAGTTTGGATGACCTTACTTGAGCTACTAAATTCAAGTAATAGAGTTTTGTTGATTTAGCATCTCTTAACTTGACATCAATCAAAACATAAAATTTGGGGGCGCCTGGGTGGCTCAGTCGGTTAAGCGTCCGACTTCAGCTCGGGTCATGATCTCGTGGTCCGTGGGTTCCAGCCCCGTGTCAGGCTCTGCGCTGACAGCTCAGAGCCTGGAGCCTGTTTCAGATTCTGTGTCTCCCTCTTTCTCTGACCATCCCCTGTTCATGCTCTCTCTCTGTCTCAAAAATAAATAAATGTTAAAAAAAAATTTAAAAAAACATATAATTTGTCTTTATTTACTAAAAATATTTTTAATGTTTATTTTTGAGAGAGAGAGAGAGAGAGGGAGGAGTAGAGAGAGTGGGACAGAGGACCTGAAGTGGGTTCTGTGCTAACAACAGAGCCTGATGCAGGCTCGAACTCATGAGCTGTGAGATCATGACCTGAGCCAAATTCAGATGCTTAACCAACTAGCCACCCAGGCACCCCTATACAATTTGTCTTTAAATTCAGGTCATGTTGCTACCAATCATTATTTGCTTCATAAAGGGGCTTTCTTGGCTAATGCAGCCTTTGATTTATAGGATAAGAGATACATTTTGTCATTGAAATGGACTGCCCAGTTTCTACCCATTATCTCCATAGGAAGGTATTCCTGTGTTGCACATCTAACATATTTATAATCTTGAAGAGATTATTTAGAAATTCTTCTTAGTGTTTCTGATTTTTATTTTTTCCTTATTCTCTCTATAATAGTCTATATGCTCTCAAACCACAAGTTAGGAAAACTTAAGGAAATTAAAAATAAAAATCATATATTTCATCTTGGGTAAGAAGCTGGGTGCAGAAAGAATCTATGGTAGGTTAATAATAAACTTTTACATGATCTGTGTATGGATTATTTCATGTAAAGCAAAATTTTGTTACTGTCACAATTTTTACCATAAAAACTTTAGAATTTTTACAATTTTTAACATCATTTTATATTTCCAGATGTTGTGACAGGTGCTTTCTTGAAAGAAAAGCATAAAGATTCAACATTAATTTACTAAAATTAGCCGTCATGATCATTAGTAAAAAAAAAAAGTCAAATAATGACTACTCTCTCAAAAATACATAGTGGTAGCTTGGTTTAGAGTAAGGTAATCATAGGGGAGTTTTAGGTTAATTTGGTATATCAATATTGTTCTTGACAGAATATATTTATTCATTCTTTTAAAAAATATGTATGAAGGGTTTATTTTGCATCACACTAGGAATAGAAAACTATGGTCCTCTCTCTCAAATATGGCATGGCCCAATGAATACAGTGACTGAGTTCTTGTAAGAAGAGTCTAACCTGAATTTGGGGTGGTAGAGGATAGAGGAGGGGAATTTTCCTGGAAGGAGTTTAATTGATGAACAGGAGTTGGTCAAATAAAGGTGGGTAGGCTTTTGAGGCAAGAAATAGAGTCAGTAAAGATGACTCTAGTCAGAGAGGCTTAAGACAGATGGTATCTAGGGTACTCCACTAATGTTGCTAAAGCATAAAATAGGACATCAAAAGTGGCAATGGATGACTAGAGGCATGGGGTGAAGCCAGATTACGGAGGACTTTCTATGTCATGATTGAGGTCATTGCTTTCTTACAAGCAATGGAGAAATGTAGAAGGGCGATAAGCAGGTGTAGACACATAGAAATTGAATTTCAGGGGTTAGCTTGGAGCCAATTGAGAGGCTGCTAAAGTAATCAATTTTAAAGATAATGCACTGATAGCAGAAAAGAACTAGATACATTTGAACAATATTTTAGTGTTAAAATCAGCAGGATATTTATTAAATGTGAAAACATAAGGGTGAAGGAATAATTAAGAATAAGTATTTATGGTGCAGGTGATTAGGTAGATGGTGAAGTCAGTCACCTGTATTAAATAAACCTAGAGAAGTAAGTGTAGAGATAAAGAGGACAGGCTGATGTTGAGACATTTTCATTTTAGAGAGGGTTTTTGGCCATTCAGGTGGTGGTACCTGGCAGACACTGGTATATACACAAAGTTCGAATATTTTTAACCAGAAATATGAATTCAGAAATAATATAGCTAGAAGTTAAAATAATAACTGAGGTCTCCTCGCGAAAGAGTATAGAATAAGACCAGTGCCCCAACGGCATAGTTTTTGCAAAGGTTTAAGTGATCAGAGAAGGAAAATTTCAATAAGGAGACAGAATAGAATTGGCTGTAGGTGTTAGAAAGTTTAAATTGGAGAATAAAGTACCAATCAAGCTTAGCATATTAAGTAGAAAGTTTTATGTGTTCTATTTTTTCTAGAAAGATAGATAGAACAGTTATTAATTTTGTTTGCAATAGAAAAGTCCAGAGCAGTAGAAATCATATTTGCCTATAAATACAGTGAATAAAGAAGTCATTAGTATCTTAGTGAGATCTTGTCCAGGGTTGTGATGGGGAAGAATCCTTATCACTATGCATTAGGAATGATTGCACGGATGACCAGGTGGAGACAAATATAAACTAATCTTCTGAGAAGGTCAGATGAGAAAAGACTGAGAAAGATTAGAAATATTTCTTAGGCGGAAATATTGCATTAAAGGGACATATGTATCTTAGGTAAGATAATTCTTACCTAACAGAGCAAGGTTTTACAAGAATCATTAGGGCACAGACTTTTTGGCTTAAAATAGGTGGGAAGCCACTGAATTTTTAAGTCCTGGAGAAAAGAAATGAGCTTGGGTTTGTATACAGACATATTTGTAGATTTGGAGCCTGGAAGTAGAGAGATCATATAGGAAGGCTTCAATAGTACCAGTGCAACTGGAGATAAGGTCTTCTGCTGAGAAAGAAGGTGGTAGGAGTTGATCAGGGGATTTAAGAAGAGAGTTTGGGATCTGGCATAATTGTTGATGGAAATGGAAGAAGGAATTTACCAAGGAGAATCACACGTGAACTATTGGTGCAGAGGAGCAGCTGAGATTTAGAACTCTGAGCTAGAGATGATCACAGCTTGGCTTGGTCATTTTCTGCTCAAGTGTTCTGTGCCTAGGGAACAGGAGCACAGAGGCATATTTTAGCATTAATGCAAGCTTTTGTTTTTGAATGAAGTCAGCAGAAGAAGATGAATGTAAAGAAATTGAAGGTGATCTCAGAGTCATTTAGATAATCAGGTATAGAGTTCTATATAAATAAAGAAGTCAGAGATTTCAGGAAAGACCTGATAGCTTAAAAGAAAACAGAAAGAAATAAGAAAGTAGGAGACTCAAAATTGATAAGGATAGATGGAAATAGAGAAGGAGGGGATCTAGAAAGATAGGAAGTTGTGGTCAGGGATTAGAACTAAAGGAAAATTATTGAACATACTATGACCAATATGTAATTCGGCCAAGACTGTATTACAATCTAGTAATGACAGTGATCTTTATGTCCCTAGGGTGCTTTGTTCACATTAGGTTACTTCTCACTTAATTTCTGTTCTACCTAAAAAAAGAAGAAGAAGGGAAGGGGGAAGAAGAAGAGGAAGAAGAGAAAGAAGAGGAAGAAGAGGAAGAAGAAGAAGAAGAAGAAGAAGAAGAAGAAGAAGAAGAAGAAAAGGAGGGGGAGGAGGAGGAGGAGGAGGAGGAGGAGGAGGAGGGGGAAGGAAGAGAAGAAAAAGTAGTATTACCTTATGAATAAGAAGACTGAGGTAGGGTGTACTGTCAAGAGGCTTATCAAAGATACTAGAGAATTAATGAAGAGGGAAAAATATGTCAGCATTTTTTTTTGGGAAATAGGGTTAAAAATGCCCCTCAAACACTTAGATAAAGTTTTAACAATTTTTTCTTCTTTAAGAGATACAGGTTTTTTCACCTAACATTGCTGTAAAACTTCATGCCTAACTAAGGAGATTTGAAAGAGTAGCACAGACAAACATGGGCATGTTTGACCTGGTGAGACATTTGGAAGAAATACCGGCACTAGCCCAGTGTTAGGAAGGAGGAGAGGGAGAGGGAGAGGGAGAGGGAGAGAGAGAGAGAGAGAGAGAGAGAGAGAGAGAGAGAGAGAGAGAAATAAGAAAGGCAACTTAAATTTATAATGAAATCTATAAAAATATAACAAAACAGTTGAGGTACACTGAGAGCTTTCTTTTATATTACAGACTGAAATACCCTAGAATCCTCTGCTTCTATCTTAGTATTTTACAAATCCTCCTCTGCCTTTCTTCTCCCTCTCTCTCCAAACTTAAAACAAAAATACAAACAACTCTCCCCAAAACTCAGACTCCAGTGGGTAGTACCTTTTTCTCCCTTCTCAGCCTACCTTCCATTCTCTTCTCTACTGATACATCTCTGATGTCCTCATCACTAAGATTCATCCTACTGGATTTCAGAGAAGTGAAGGGGGAGAGTAGGGGAGCTGAAAATCTATTAATAAATGAAATGTATTTTTTCTGTTGCCTACACTGCTGCTAAGATATTACTAGGAACAGCACTATGATACCCAAGCGTTATTCTATGTCTGCAGATTTACCTAGGGAATAAAATAGCAAATGAAGAGAAGTGTTATTAAAACGCTTAACTGTCAAATTGTCTTTCTCTTTCATGTCTGTGCTATCTTGTAACAGTGAAAGCATGGGCTCTGGAGTCAGGCTGCTTGGGTTTAAATCCTGGCTCTTCTCCTTACAAGCGATGTGCCTCTAAGCACATTATTTAGCCTCTTTATACCTGCATTTCCTCATCTATAACATGAGGGTGGTGATAATAGCACTAAACTCACAGAGCTTTTGTGGAGATTAAAGGAGATAATGTTAATAACATACAGTGAGTCCTCATTTATTGTGACAACTAATATAGGAAGAAGAAAAAGGAGGTCAGAGAGAAGAGAATTTAAATGTGTGTCAGTTTACTCTAGAAATAGTCTGTGAAATAGAAAGCTATTAGAATTTTCCACTACATTGAAGCACTCAAAGCTAAGAGATCAGCAAACAAACCTTCAAGGGTTTTTGATGACAAGTTCTCTGGAAATAAGATGGTTGTTAGCAGTCCTGGGTAAGATTTAATTACACAATTGAAGTCAGGGTGAAGTGAATTTTAAAGATGATTTCAATTAATAGGTGGCTCTTAATAGTTGCATACAGTATTAAAGTTAGAATAAGTTAGAAACTGATACGAAAAAAATAAAAAGATTATTGAGAAAGATATTAACAGAAATCTTAACCATATACTATATTATAAATCTTATTTTATAAAGACTATTTGATTCAGTAAATGTTACTTGTGCTTGGTTTGATAGAATTTTCATTAAAAAACAAAAGTAGAAAATGTATGGTCATATAGTGCAGGTCAAGTCTGGTCCATGCTTTGTTTTTCAGATTAGGTGACTGGTGTTCCTACTGGCATAGCTATTTTACATTTTCAAGTAGTAAATAAAATTCTTAAAATTTGAATCTCTAACCTAAAGCTGTTAAAACAGCAATAAATTTAACTTACATGACCAAATCTTCTTACAGCTCTATAACAAGTAACGAACAAGAATCTCTACTTCTCTGAATTAATGTATTGATACTCCAGGCCACTCATTACTTACCGTATATTGTCTTATATTATTAGTTAATCTTCTTGGGTTTATTACTTGATTCTTCAGCTGACACATAAGTCTCTTAAAAGCAGTATTATTTGGTCCCTATGTGTGACCTAAACTGCTGCCTTACACCTCAGGCAGGTTTGAAAACAAATAAACAAAACTTTTACCTACAACTTTTATTTGTTTGCTTATTTACTCTCTGACGCTAGGAACTTTATCTCCATGAGCTCAGCGTGTAGTCCTGACATACTGCATACAAAAAATAAACACATGAGGGATGTAGAAATAAATAACTCTTAAAAGGCTGTAGGGTGGCTCAGTCGGTTAAGCTTCCGACTTCAGCTCAGTCATTATCTCACAGTTTGTGAGTTCAAGCCCGGCATCAGGCTCTGTGCTGATAGCTCAGAGCCTGGAGACTGCTTCCGATTCTGTGCCTCCCTCTCTCTCTGTTTCACCGCTGCTCATGTTCTGTGTCTGTCTCTCTCAAAAATAAATATTAATTTTTTTTAAAAAGTCTGTAACCAGAATAGCCTTGGGCAAAATCGTAAAATGCATAAAATTGGTCTTTGATGTTTCCAGCCTCCATTTTTCATACTGTCTCCCATTTCAGAAACATCTCACCAAGAAAGTGGCTTGAATGTCCAGTATTTACTCTTGGCCACTAGGCTATCCCATGTTAAAAAAGGAAAGAGGAAAATCCCAGAGACAGGGCCCCAGCATCCTTGCTTGATCCAGGCAGTGTAGACACTTGCAAAAGAGGAAACCTGTGTATTTTCTCTTTGGGGGTGTGTTTCACTGAGCGGATTGCTATGGATTTTGATATCCAGAGGGGGTAAAAGGAAGGTCTCGTTTTGTTTTGATTAAGCAGATAGAATGCCACAGAGTTCTAGGCCCTCCAAGATCTGCTAGTTCTGCTGCTTGAACTTCATAAGGATGCATGGTTGATGTTGCAGCCAGAATAACCTTTTGAAGACATTGTATTTTTTACTTAATTCATATTTTCCTGACATCTGTGAAGATTGAGCATGTTTCATGTTTATCAGCTACTTGGATTTGCTCTTCCATGAACTATCTACTCAAATCTTTTTTATTTGTGTCTTTCACGTTTTTAAGTTTTTTGTAAACGTTTTGCAAAATTTCTTTATGCATTATAGCTATTTAGACTTTCATGTGGCATCTGCATTGCAATTTTTTCTAAGGTGGTGTTTTTCTATCATCCAATATCAATATATATTATTGAAGAAAAATATTATTTGTTTATTTACTTAAAAAAATTTTTAACACTTATTTTTGAGAGGCAGAGCATGAGCAGGGGAGGGGCAGAGAGAGAAGGAGACACAGAAACTGAAGCAGGCTCCAGACTCTGAGCTGTCAGCACAGAGCCCAATGCAGGGCTCAAACCCACGAACCGAGAGATTATGACCTGAGCCGAAGTCAGGTGCTTAACTGACTGAGCCACCCAGGCACCCCAGAAAAATACTTTTTGTAACATCTGTATTTATTTTCTTGCTTTGGGAAGATATTTTCAATCTTGAGGTTGTGAATTGAATCTCCTAAATTTTCTTTTAAGATTTTTTTTACTGGGTTTAAGTTTGCAGGACATTTAAGTAGTTCCCATTTTGTTCGTTTTTATAATAAGCAGTGTGCACTTAAATAAGTCATTGTTCATATATATAATGATCACCCCCCCCACCCCAGACATTCAAATGGCTAGTTATTAACCAAACCAAACCAAAACAAAGGAAAAGAAAACAAAACCACCCTCGAGGTTGGAAAATGGCAGCAGAGTAGAAGTCTCCTAGGATCACCTCATCACATGAATACAACTAGATAACTATCAAACAATCCTAAATACCCCAGAAGTTGATCTGAAGACTGGCAGAACAAACTCCACAACTAAAGGGAGAGAAGAGGCCACGTCAAAGAAGTTAAGAAGTATGGAGATGTGACTTGGGAGAGAAATGGACCATGGCCACTCTGGTGGGGAGGAATCCATTGTTTCAAAGAAGGGCAAGAGACACACTAGCACACAGGGGAGCACACTTGGAAAAAGAATCCCCATAGCAATTGGCTTGGAAAGTGAGAGGGGCCAAATTTCGTGACTTCTGGCAACCAGTGGGGCTTAAAGCTGGGAATTTCAAAGTTCAACTTAGAATGTGTCCCAGAGAGAAAGAGTTCATGGAGAGACCCCTCTGGGAGCAAATGTGTTTCCCTTATTTTGAAATGGCAGGCTCCATATCCCTCCCCTGCCCCTCAGCATAAGCACAGGGCCACCTTCAGGAAGCAGCACAGCTTGGACATTCACTACCTAACTTGGTTACACTACCTAACTTGCTTACCCCCATGCTGTGGGGGCACCACTCTTCCCAGTCCTGCTTGCCTCAGTCCCCATGTAATGGAGACCCCCTCCTGCAAAAGACCAGCCCAATTCCCTGCCCACACTGTACATCTCAACCTGAGAGTTTTGCAGAGCATCAGTTCTTGCAGTGGTGGTAACAGGTCTCATTCACCAAGAGACCAGAGCATTTCTAATTAAAACTCATCATATTCAGGCAACAAACACTTCCCTTAATAGGCAAAGAGAGCCTCTGCAGATGACTAACCTGAAGGATAAAGTAGCCAGGACAAAACAGCAGAGCACACACAGCACACATTAGAGACACTCCCAGAAGGGCCAGGCCCTGAGGAATAGAGAACACTACACATTAGTGCACTACAGGACCTCTTCTTCATAAGGCTATTACCCTCAAGAACAAGAGACATGTAGTTTACTTTCTTAACACACAGAAACAAGCATAGAGACTTACACAAATGCGAATACAGAGAAAATTATTCCAAATGATAAAACAGGACATGGCCATGGACAGAGATCTAATGAAAGTTTTAAGTAACATGTCTTATAGAGAATTCAAAGTAATTATCATAAGGATACTCACTGGACTTGAGAAAAGGGTGGAAGACATGAGTGAGACCCTTAATACAGAGACAAAGAATACATAGCAGAGATAAAGACCTCAATAAACAATATGAGAAACACACTTGATTAAAGGAACAGCAGGCTAGAAGAAGCAGAGGAAAGAATTAGTGACCTAGAAGGTAGAATAATAGAAAATAATCAAACTGAATAAAAGAGAGAAAAAAATTATGCAAAATAGTAATTGACTTGGGGAACTCAGTGACTCCATCAAATGTAATAACATTCATACTATAAGGAGTCTTGGAAGAAGAGAGAGAAGAAGGGGCAGAAAATTTATTTGAAGAAATAATAGCTGAAAACTTCCCTAATCTGGGGAAGGAAACAAACATCCAGATCCAGGACTCACAGAGAACTCTCACCAAAATCAACAAATGCAGATCCACACCAAGACATATTGCAATTAAACTGAAAAAATATAATAGATAAAGAAAAAAATTTTAAAGCAGCACGACAAAAGAAGACAGTAACTTACAAGAGAAAATCTATAAGGCTAGCAAGGGATTTTTCAGCAGAAATTTTCTGAGCCAGAAGGGAGTGGCATGATATATTCAAAATGCTGAATGTGAAAAATATGTAGAAAAGAATAGTCTATCCAGCAAAGTTATCATTCAGACTATAAGGAAAGATAGTTTCCCAGAAAAACAAAAACTAACGGAGGTCATGACCAATAAACTGGCTCTGCAAGAAATATTAAAGGGGACTCTTTGAGTGGAAAGGAAAGACTGAAAGTGACAGTATAAAGGTAGGAAACACAAAAGCAGTGAAAATAAATATTTCTGTAAAAAAATCAGTCAAGGAACGCAAAATAAAAGGGTGTGAAATATAACAACATATACTTAAAATGTAGGGAGGAGAAGAGTAAAGAATGGGTACAAACTTAAACAACCATCAACTTCATTTAGACTGCTATGTGCATAAGAGCTTATATACAAACCTAAAGGTAATCATATAAAAAACCACTAATAAATATACAAAGAACAAAGAGAACGAAATCTAAATATATCACTAAAGAGAATCAGCAGACCATGAAATAGAGGAAGCTAAGCAGGGTCAGAGTAAATCTTCAGAAACAACCACAAAGAAAATGATAAAATGTAAATAAATACATCTATCAATAATTACTTTGAATGTAAATGGACTAAATACTCCAATCAAAAGACATAGGGTGACAGAATGGGTAAAAAACAAGAGTAATCTATATGTTACCTAAAAGAGACTCATTTTAGACCTAAAAATACTTGCAGATTGAAGGTGAGGGGATGGATCAACATCTATCATGCAAATGGATGTCAAAATAAAGCTGGAGCAGAAATACTTACATTGCAAAAAATAGATTTTAAAACAAAAACTGTAACAAGAGACAAGGAAGGGCACTATATAATAATAAAGGGGACTACCCAACAAGAAGATATAACAGTTGTAAATATTTATGCACCTGACATAGGAGAACCCAAATACATGAAACAGTTAATAACAAACAAAAAGGAACTGATTAATAATAATACAATAATAGTAAGAGACTTCCTCACTCCATTTCCATCAATGGACAGATCATCTAAGGAGAAAATCAACAGGGAAAATGACTTTAAATGACATGGACTTAACAGATATATTCAGAGCATTCCATCCTAAAACAGCAGAATACACTTTCTTTTCAAGTACACATAGAACATTCTCCAGGATAGATCACATATTAGCTCACAAAAAAAAGGCTCAACAAATTAAAGAAGATCAAAGTCATACCATGTATCTTTTCTGACCACAATGCTATGAAACTAGAAGTCAACCTCAAGAAAAAATCTGGAAAGGCCACAAATACATGGAGGTTAAATATTATGCTTCTAAAAAATAAATGGGTCAATCAGGAAATAAAAGAAGAAATTTTAAAAATACATGAAAACAAGTGAAAATGAAAACAGAACAACCCAAAATCTTTGGGATGGAGCAAAAGTAGTTCTAAGAGAGAAGTTTATAGCAATACAGGCCTACCTCACAAGCAAGAAAAACCCTAAATAAACAACTAAACTTACACCCAAAAGGGCCAGAAAAATAAAAACAAACCAAACCTAGAACCAAAAGAAGAAAGGAAATAATAAATATTACAGCAGAAATAAATGATATAGAAACTAAAAAAACAAAAGAACATATCTATGAAACCAGGAGATGGTTCTATGAAAAAAATCAATAAAATTGATAAACCTCTAGCCAGACTTATCAGGAAAAAAAGAGAAAGGACTCAATAAATAAAATCACAAATGACAGAAGAGAAATAACAACCAATATCAGAAATACAATTATAAGAGAATATTATGAAAAACTATTATGCCAAAAAATTGGACAACCTAGAAGAAATGGATAAATTCCTAGAAACACATAAACCAAAACTAAAACAGGAAGAAAAAGAAAATTTCAACAGACTGATAACCATCAGAGAAATTGAATCAATAATCAAAAAACTCCCAACAAACAAAAGTCCAGGACCAGATGGCTTCACAGGCAAATTCTACCAAAAGTTTGAAGAAAAAATAATACTTATTCTTCTCAAACTATTCTGAAAAAAAAATGCAAAAGGAAGGAAAATTTCCAAATCCTTTCTATGAGACCAGAATTACCCTGATACCAAAACTGGATAAAGACACCACTGAAAAAGAGTCCAATATTCCCAATGAACATAGATGCAAAAATCCTCAACAAAATACTAGCAAACTGAAATTAAAAATAAAATAAATAAATCACTCATCATGATCAAGCAGGATTTACTCTTGGGCTACAAGGTAGTTCAATATTCACAAATCAATCAACATGATACATCACATCAATAGGAGAAAGGATAAGAACCATATGATCATTTCAATAGATGCAGGAAAAGCATTTGACAAAGTACAGCATCCATGTATGATAAAAAACCCTCAACAAAGGAGGGTTAGAGGGAATATACCTCAATATAATAAAGGCCATATATGAAAAACTCACAGCTAATATCATCCTTAATGGGGGAAAAAACTGAGAGCTTTTTCCAGGATCAGGAATAAGACAAGAATATCTATTCTCACCAATTTTATTCAAAATAGTACTGGGAGTCCTAGCCACAGCAATCAGACAACAGAAAGAAATAGAAGGCATTGAAATCATTAAGGAAGAAGTAAAACTTTCACTATTTGCAGATGACATGATACTATATTATAGAAAACCCAAAAGACTCCACTGAAAAACTGCTAGAACTGATAAATGAATTCAGTAATGTTGCAGGATACAAAATCAATGTACAGAAACCTGTTGCATTTTTATACACCAATAATGAAGCAGCAGAAAGAGAAATTACGAAAATATTCTTATTTACAATTGCACCAAAAATAATGATACCTAGGAATAATCCTAACCAAAGAAGCGAAAGGCTTGTACTCTGAAAACTGTAAAATGCTCATAAAAGAAATTGAAGAAGACACAAAGAAATGGAAGGACATTCCATGCTTATTGATTGGAAGAACAAATATTGTTAAAATGTCTCTCCTACTGAAAGCAATCTATGCTTTTAATGAAATTCCTATCAAAATACCAACAGCATTTTTCACAGAACTAGAACAAACAATTCAAACATTTGTTTGGAACCACAAAAGACTACAAATAGCCAAAGAAGTCTTGGAAAAGCAAAGCAAAGCTGGATGCATCATGATTCCCTATTTCAAGCTATATTACAAAGCCATGGTAATCAAAACAGTATAGTACTACACAAAAATAGATACATAGATCAATATAACAGAATAGAAAACCCAGAAAAAAACAAAGCAGGACAGAATATTCAGTGGTGAAAAAGGAAGTCTCTTCAATTGGTGTTGGGAAAACTGGACAACAACATGCAAAAGAAAGAATCTGGACCACTTTCTTACACTACCCACAAAAATAAATGCCAAATAGATGAAATATATAATTTTGAAACCAGAAGCCATAAAAATCCTACAAGAGAACACAGATAGTAACCTCTTTGATATCAGCCATAGCAACATTTTTCCAGGTATATCTTCTGAGGCAAGAGAAACAAAAGCAAAAATAAACTACTGGGACTATATCAAAATAAAAGCTTCTGCACAGTGAAGGAACCAGTCAGCAAAACTTAAAGACAATCTACTGAATGGGAGAAGATATTTGCAAATGACATATCTCATATCTCATATCTCCAAAACATATAAACAACTTATAAAACTCAACACCCAAAAAATAAATAATCCAATTAAAATGGAAAAAAAATCAGGGACAGACATTTCTCCAGTGAAGATATCTAGATGGCCAATAGACATATGAAAATATGTTTATCATCACTTACCATCAGGAAAATGCAAATCAAAACTACAAGGAGATATCACCTCACATCTTCAGAATGGCTAAAATCAACAACACAAGAAACAACAGGTGTTGGTGAGGATGTGGAGGAAAAGGAAGCCTCATGCACTATTGATGGGAATGCGACAGGTGCAACCACTCTGGAAGACAGTATGGAGGTTCCTCAAAAAGTTAAAAATAGATTTAGCCTATGATCCAGCAATGGCACTGCTGGATATTTACCCAGAGGATAAATATGTCTATGGCAACATTATTCACAGTAGGCAAGGTATGGAAGCAGCCCAAGTGTCCATTGATTGATGAATAGATAAAGCAGGGGTGGGGAGAAGCATTAGGCCTCCTCCTGGGGGTTCCAGGCAGTGCTGCTGGGGACAGCTGGCAGCTCACGCTCCTGCAGAGCCAGAAGTTCACAGGTGGACTGAGGTCTTCAGTGTGTCTAAGAGCTCCCCCTCATTGCTCAGCCAAGCTGGTCTCTGGTCAGGAAGCCAGCCCGACATGTGTGCCAGGACAACTTCCTTGTCACACAAAGTTGCCTACAGGCAAACTCCAAGAAGTTCAAGTATGACAAAGGTCAACTTGTGAAATCAGAATTACAGAAACTAGTCCCTAAGAACGATAGTGTTGCTTTGCCCAAAATACCACCCCTGTAACAGTGAGCCTCTGGGGTTGGCTATAGACCACTGCCTTCAGGGAAGGGAACTGCACACACACAGCTGTGCGTGATGCTTGCTCAGCAGGGACTGAAGAGGGACCAGTCCCGGCCAGCACTTGGGGCTCTTGGAGGAGAGGAACCTCCCGGCAGCCATACTGGTGGGGCAGACCAGTGCTGCAGAGGGAAGAGGCCCCAAGGCCTCTGCTGCTGCAGATAGATGGCAGCATCTTTCTGGATGAGGACAGCAACCAGCCGCTGGTGGGCTGGTTCTTCGGGAACATGGAGTTCATGTAGGAACTTCCAGTCTTGTCTTTGGTCTTGTCCTTCAGTGAGCAGATGAGAATTTAGGAAAATGCATTTCAGAGCCAAAATTGAAGATGACAATGATAGTGCAGAAATGTAGAGAATAAAATATACACAGTGATTTCTTTGTATATTTAAGGCAGTTAATAGTTTGACAATTTAGCAAATTATGTGATTATATAAATTTATCTCCCAAGAAAATGTGTTCTTTTAAAAATTTTTTTTATTATTTATTTTTGAGAGAGAGAGAGAGAGAGCACAAGCAGGGGAGGGGCAGAGAGAGGGAGACACAGAATTTGAAGTAGGCTCCAGGCTCTGAGCTGTCAGCACAGAGCCCTGTGTGGGGCTTAAACCCACCAACTGTGAGATCACGACCTGAGTCAAAGTTGGATGCTTAACCGACTGAGCCACCCAGGCACTTCCAAGAAAATGTGTTCTTTTTTAATTTTTTAAAAATGTTTTTATTTAGTTTTGAGACAGAGAGAAAGCACAAGCTGGGGAGGGGCAGAGAGAGAGGGAGACAGGAACCTAAGTGGGGTTCACACTGACAGTGGAGAGCCCAGTGTGGGGCTCGAAACTCACAAGCAATGAGATCATGACCTGAGCTGACGTCAGATGCCTAGCTGACTGAGCCACCCAGGCACCCTAAGAAAATGTGTTCTTAACTAAATGTTGAAACTCACCCATAAAAGTCCTAGTACAGAACATCAAATACCTGGAACATTTACACGTGTGACATAGAACCATCTCTGAGATTGCGCAGATGCTGCTCCCACGAGGATGCATTTTCTTGTATTTGTATGTATATGATGATGCTTTGAGTCCCCTGAGGCAGAATGGGATTCAATGAGGGAGATCCTTCCAAAGAAAACTCCTCATTTAAGCTCTTCAGTGTTGATAATATACAAGTTTATTTTCCATTATCAAAATCTGATCATTTTGATTCAGTAAATGCCAGTTCTTAATAGAACTCTCCTTTATTTCTGCATATGAAGCTAATGTTTACCTTGGAAATTTTGTAAAACACATATGAGAAAGAAATGAAATACATTAAAAAAAGAAGAGATGGTATATATAAATAGATAAAAGAAGATATATATAAATAGATAAAAGAAGATATATATGTATATATATACATATATACATATATACATATATATACATATATATGTATATATATATATACATATGTATATATATATACATATATATATATGAGGGAATATTATTCAGCCATAAAAAGAATGAAATCTTGCCTTTTGCAATGACATGGGTGGAGCTAGAGACTATAATGCTGAGAGAAATAAGTCAGAGAAAGACAAATACCATATGATTTCACTCATATGAGGACTTTAAGAGACAAAACAGATGAACATTAGGGAAGGGAGAGAAAAATAATATAAAAACAGGGAGGGGTACAAAACATAAGAGGCTCATAAATACGGAGAATAAACTGAGGGTTACTACAGGGGTTGTGGGGGGGGATGGGCTAAATGGGTAAGGGGCACTAAGGAATCTACTCCTGAAATCATTGTTGCACTATATGGTAACTAATTTGGATGTAAATTTTTAAAAATAAAAAATAAAATAAAAAATAAAACAACAAACAACAGCAACAACAAAAATAATTTAAGAAACAAATGAGCAAAGGGAAAGAAAAAGAGAAAGAGACAAATCAAGAAACAGACTATTAGTGATAGAGAACAAACTGATGGTTACCAGAGGGAAGGTGGGTGGGAGGTGGATGAAATAGGTGATGGGGATTAAGGAAGGCACTTGTGATGAGCACCAGGTGTTGTATGGAAGTCTTGAATCACTACATAGTACATCTGAAACTAATATTACACTGTATGTTAACTAACTGGAATTAAAATAAAACTTTTAAAAATAAAAAAAAACAACCTTAAATCATAGCAACTTCTCAAATTAATGTATTTAGACATTTTTGAGAGCCTATCCTGAACAAGTCAATGCTAGGAGACCTTCTGGTCATTATTTTGTAATACGATATTTTATGACATAGAAATACTCACGATATTTTATGAGACAGCCTATCTTTTCATACTTATGTAGGTCTTATTCTAAATTAACAACTCAATTCATTACTTAGCATTCTATTTAGAAGTAAAATAATAGAAAAAAAAGTAAAATAAGTCTACACTCCTTCAAAAGATGCTAAAGTAGTATTTTAAGAACAAACCTTGAAAATTTAGATAATTGTATTTTCCAAAGAGAATAGAAAATTCAAGCTTCACAGTATATTAGGGTTAGGTGATGATGTTGAAGATGATAATGGTGCTTTTGAAGAAGAGGAAGAGGAAGAAGGAAACAAGGCGAAGAGGAAGAGGAAGAAGAAAGGAGAAGGAAGAAAGTGGTGGTCATGATAATTCTCATTACTGCTTGAACCTAGCCCATGGTGAATGGTCATTATTAAATTTTCTGTAATGCACCTTATAGAAAATAATATTTCTTGGAATTTTCTTTTTGTAACATTGACCAACAGAACGTATATAAAACACATGCACATTTATAGGGGAAGGAGCATTGGTTATCATTGAGAGAACTTCCATTTATCTGAGGACATAATAGACTACAGTATTCCTAATACAACAGGTTGAATGATCGGAAAAGACAATGCTTTTCTACCCCAAAGTTGCTAGTTATAAATTTAAATGATAATATAAACGATTAACACTTTTTAGCAGATGATGATGAATGTATTTGCAAAGACATATGATAAATATCTTTGGAATACTTGCCAGAAGTGTATGCACATTATCAAATGATAATTTGATTTTTAGATGTCACTAATAACAGTACCTGACATTTACTTTATGGTAGTATTCTAAGTAGTAATTAATTTCATACTACTTTTCTCAAAATTTTATGGGTGAAGAAACTGAGGCAGTGGTGAGTAAAAGTCACATGTGTAGAAGGTAGTGTAGAAAAACCCAATCGACTCTACATTACCTTTCAAAAATGTTAAACATAGTCCACTATCTAGATCTTTTAATAACATATGAATTAAATCTTACTTTAATAAGAACTAGAATAAACTTTTAATAGTTAAACTCAAAACTTAAAAATTTTAAGTTTTTCTATGTACTTAATGTAATTATATTTGCAATCCAGGGTTTCATCATTTGCATTTACCATTTAATAGAAGTTAATTTTCAGCAGCACTTCCAGAGAGTATGGTCATTTAAAAACCTAACTTTAAAAAAAGTTAAAAAAAAAAAAGTAAAATGTAATTCATGGACATTTACTGTTCTAAACAGTACTAGCCTTGGGCAGTAATCACCACAACATTCTTAACTTAAAAGGTTAATTTAGGCTGTAAGGGAAAAATAAAATGACCATTGTCCATGATCATTAATTTGATTAAAACTTTTGAAAAATTGGTTTCATCATGAGCCAGAGAACAAATTGATTTATAGAAATATATTGGCTTCATTTAATATATAAAAAATAAAAACCATGTGTATAGTTTTTGTTTTCCCTAGACCACAATCTGTTGGAGGGCTCAAATTTACAGAGGAACTTTGATGAGGAGCATGTGTTGAATTTAGAAAACAGGGCTTGGAAAATTACACTACAAACACAAACTCTTCCATATGAAGCAGGATCTGTGTGTACTTATCTTTGATAGTATTTTCACAAATGGACACAGAAGCACACTTATCTTAATCTCCAGTCCCTAGGGTATTGTGAAGGCTTTTCACTGGGTGAGAATCATTAGAGGCATATCTAGTCTGCTATGTCTGATGCATTTTCTTTGTCTTTCACTCCTCATTCTCTTGCTTGTCCATCGCCCAAAACCCAGCAGAGAAGTACCAGCGGATGACACAGGAGTAGCAATGACCACTGAGTGCTTATAAGTCATGGCCTCTCAACTCTTCCAGGAGCCAATTTTCTCCAAAATTTTCCAATTCTCTGGCCACATTCAGGGCAGCTTTTGGGGGACAATATGTAAATAAGGACTTTGGAACCAGTAGCTCACAGATCGAATTCAAATACTAACATGTTTGATTTGTTTGTTTTTTGGGTCTTTACTGTGTGCTTTATTTATTCATTTACTTTTAGACTTTATATGCAGAAAATTGGATAATAATACTCCTAATCCATAGTACGGTATTATCATGTGCCCATGTAGGACTTCTCTGATTTTTTTGTTAAATTGGTATTTCCCTCTCATTTCTCGGTCAGTTTTGTCTCCCATAACCAAGGCAGGATACTAATGTGTTTGACTTGTGTCATTTAATGTACATGAAATCTTATAGAATATTTTCTTTTTCTTTGTGAATGTGTTTTTAATTTGTCTCAACGATTCTATGCCATAAATCTCACTCCTTTTCTTTTTTCTCAATGCTACATTTTATAAATCTGCGTTGCTATGTGACATAAACTATTTTTTATAAATGTTGAATCAGTTCCTAACATTTACAAATTAGAAGATTTTACATGCAAGTGCAGATTATTGGCTTCTCTTTGGGTTTCAATTTCCGAATGGCAAACAATCATAGGAGCTACAATGACTGCTGGTTTTAGAAAGAGCATATGCTTTCTGTTTTTCCACTGGGCCCCAGTCACTCATTACCTGTCTCCTGTAAGCATTTCAATTTGCAGCCCCTACACACCACGAAACTTGAGCATGTCTCATGGGATATTTTGGCCTGTTAAGCCCTGATACTTCTCTTCTCACCTCTCCTGTACCTATCATAAGTCTCTGGTTTAACTTCTAACTACGAGTAGCTTTTTCTCAGTTATTAACAACTTTTTCTCCAAGGACAAAGAGTATCTCTATGATTCCTTCCCATTTTCACATTTGTATACAATTCATCCTTTTTTTTTCCCATGAGGCTCTTCTACTATGTTCTATGTGAACATTTGTTTCTTTACCTTTAACTCTAATGTGTACTTTTTGTCCTCACTTATGAGACGTGATGCTGTTAGTATCATTCTGTCACTGCCTCTAAAACCAGAATCCTCTACACCCTCACACATATCTCCTCTATGAAGTATTGTATGTTCTACTTTCACTCTTAATTCCTTCCTCCAGACAGTCAGTCAACAAATATTTATTGAGCTACTAAGTGCTAGAACATTGTTCTAGTTTCTGGGAATACAGAAATGAACAACAAAAATATCCTTCCTGTTTCTATCCCCATGATTCATGGAATATATTAGTAGTTGGGAATAAGTCTTGCCCCAAATACCATCACTCTCCCATAGTCTTAAACGGTAATAACAACTGGTTCAAAAATGTTTAAATACAATTTTTGCCTTCTGTAATTTTCATCTACTGTTTAAAAAATGGATACAGGACTTGAATAGGCATTTTATCAAAGAATATATACAAATGGCCAACAGGCCCAAGAAAAGATGCTCGACATCACTAATCATCAAGAAAGTATAAATAAAAACCACAATGAGATATCACCTCATACCTGTCAGATTGGCTATTATCAAAAAGACAAAAAATAACAAGTATTGGTGAGAATGTGGACAAAAGGGAACTCTCGTACACTATTGATAGAGATAGGGAACTCTTGTACACTATTTCCAGCCAATATGGAAAATAGTATGGGTGTTCCTCAAAACATTAAAAATAGAACTACCATACTATCCAGCAATTCCATGTCTAGGTATTTATCTGAAGAAAACAAAAACACCAATATGAAAAGATACATGCATCCTTACATTTATTGCAGCATTATTTACAACAGACAATATATAGAAGCAACTTGTGGCCATCAATAGACAAATAGATAAAGAAGTTGTGTCATATATATATATATATATATATATATATATATATATATGTATGTGTGTGTGTGTGTATATATATATCATATATATATCATCATACATATATATGTGTATATATATATATATATCATCCATAAAACAGAATGAAATCTTGCCATTTGCAAAAACATGGATGGACCTATAGGGTATTATGCTAAGTGAAATAAATCAGACAGGGAAAGACAAATACTGTATAATTTCACTCATATGTGGATTCTAAAAAACAAAACAAATGAACAAATAATACAAAAACAGAAACAGACTCATAAATACAGAAAACATGTTATTGGTTATTAAGGGGTGGGGGGAGTAGTAAGGGGACAGGCTAAATAAGTGAACAAGATTAAGAAATACAAACTTTCAGTTATAAAATAAATAAGTCATGGGGATGTAATGTACAACATAGGAAATATTGTTAATAATATTGTAGTAACTATGTATGGTGACAGATGGTAACCAGACTTATTGTGGGGATCATTTCATAAGGTATAAAAATATTGAATCACTATGATGCACACTTGAAACTAATAGCATGTTGTATGTCAATGACATTTTAATAAAAAAAAAGGTTTAAAAGCCAGTTGTGTCTCAATATTTATTAGAATTCTCAATTAATTTGGAGAATTGTGGTTTAGACTTAGTTCCATGTTATTTGACTCCAGTTTACTACTAAGCCATCAAAAAGCAGTGAAAATAACATACTCAGACTAAATATAAGTGTGGAAACTTCTAATGTCTCTTACTTCTTCATGGAGCTAGACCCTAAGTCTGCTGGCCATTGCAGCCAATGTGGATTGAGAAATCTACCAGGTTAGAGGATCCAAGGACCTGGTTCTGCTGTATTTTAAAACATCGGGCTGGGGGGAGAAGGTTCCTTGCTGTGCCTCAGTTACCTACCTTTGTGTCACTAGACTCACAGCCTGCCTGCCCATGCTGACCATAGTAAACAAGAAATTTCTCATCATCAGAGTCTTCCATTTTCTCTAGACGAGAGGAAATTTGACTTGGAAGTGTTTGAGCTGAAACTAAAAGGTTACTGATGAAGAGGTTGTAAAAGAGTGCACTAAATAGTATGGCTCTTTCCTAAAGTGGGTTAGAAAGAACACATACAGGCTTATCTGTCTGATCATTTGCTTTATGTATGTGACAGTGCAATCCCTGGCCTTTAGTCATGGATGACTGAGAGAAGGGTGTTTCCTTTTAAGGCTTTTTGTCACACAAGAATCTCTTTTCTTCATCTGACTCAATATCTGGCTTGTAAAAGTCCAAGGCAACTTTCAAGGTAAAAATTTGTATATACCTTTAGAAAAATGTTATATACCAATGGGAAATTTTTATATACCCATTTCAGATTGGATTTTGCTGACTTATTTGGTTACTATTACAGCTTTAATCTATATGTCTTGTATACATAATATATTTCTAATATTTTGGAGTTAATCTCTTTCTTTATATTGCGAGTATTGTTTAAAGTGAGAAAAATCAATAAATTAATTCAACAATACCACTTGTCTACCAAATGTGTTTCTTTGTGATTTGTAATTAAATTGTACTTATTTATTTTATTCATAAAAATAAATTTGGGTGTGCCTGGTTCGTTCAGTCAGGTAAGCATCTGACTTTGGGTCAGGTCACGATTTCACAGTTTGTGAGTTGGAGCCCTGCATCAGGTTCTTGGCGTCGGTGCGGAGCCTGCTTTGGAATCTCTGTTCCCCTCTCTCTCTGCCCCTCCCTTGCTTGCACTTGCTCTCACTGTATTTCTCAAAATAAATTAAAAAACTTAAAAAAATAAAGTTTTGTTCATGCTAGTTTCAAAGAGACAAGGAACATAAATGAAGTTTCTTTTTATTCAGTGAAGACATCTAATATTTATTGACTACCTACTATTGTCAGGCACTGTACATGTTGCTATACATATTCTGTTTAAACTAATCCAAGTTAAATTGAGGGTGAGATTATTATTCCTATTTTAGATATGAGAAATAAATCTCATAAAGAATAAATAACCTGGAAGAGATTATACAGATATACATGACAGAACTGTAATTAAATAATCATATTAAATGAACCCCACACCCGAACACACACACTCACTTTGAAGACTAAGCCAACTGTTCAGAACTTGGCAATGAATCTATCTAATTCCAGATCTCATAGTTTCCCCACTTTAATAATGATTGTGTTACAAGAAAGAGACAACCTGCTTTGATTCTCTTCCCCAGGGCTGACATGGCAGGGTAGGCTTAGCTGGGTTGATTTGAGAGGCTCTAGGAAGAAAGCTAACTCAGACTCCAAGAACTACCCGTCCAAATCCCCATTTGAGAGGCTACAATTTAAGATCTATTCCTTCAGGTCTTTCCTGAGGACTTCTAGGTCTTTTCAAGTCCCTTAGTAACATATCAATATTCCTAGAGTATTATACTTTGAGTCAAGGTCAATAAATCTCAGAGCATTTGTTGATCTTAAACCGTTTCTAGTGGTGACAGATACCAGAGAGCACAGTCCCTAAGGATTAAGACAAAGAACACGGTATAGATTTTCCTATGGGAAGGTGAGCCCTACGTAATGCTGAGAGAGCCATACAGGTGGCAGCAGTTAATAAATTGCACATATTCACTGCGTTCTCAAGTTTTATCTGCTTAGTACATAGGCATCACTTCTTGAAGAAAATACCAGGTTTTAATTTGATATTGTCAATTTGCCATAGGCATCATTTAAGAAAGTAAATATAGTACCCTACAATGTCTTGCTTTAAACAGTTTTTTTTTTAAATAAAGCATACCTGCTTTAGACATGTTAGTTGTGTTCTCTTCTGGTAATGTGTGTTATCTCAAGGTCAAATGAACCCCAGCAGGAAGAGCACAAATACATAGCATTATAAATGACCCCAGGAGAACAGAACAGAGAATATTAATCAATTTTGAGTGCTCTGAGACAGGAGGAGACTATTTTGGCTAGATTGCATGACACTTTTAATGGCATGACTATTTGACAGCTCTTTCATTCCAGGAAAAAAAAGTTGGACAAAGAGTCAGGGAGGTTATAAGTCAAATCAAAATCTCAAAAGAGAAATCAAACTCCAGAAGTACTCTTTAAAAAGATGTCTAATATATACGCACATTACAGTGTCTCATGTTTGATTTTAAAGTGTTGTGCAACCAGCCGTTGAGCATCAATAATTTCACTTGAATGGGGACCATGATGATTGGATAAAAAGGAAAGCAAAGCTAGAAACACTGCTCAAAGCATCTAGTTAATAAAAGACAGCAAAACAAAAACATAATTAAATTATGGTTGTTATTTTTATTTCCTCATCACTAGTAATAAAATGATCGGTATTGTCTGCTGATAGCAATCCAAGCTACTCTTTATAATATCTGTTCATTCATTTATTCCTTCAACAAGCATATAAAATATTAGCTCTAGTCTAAGGTAAGGACTGTGAGAGTCACTAGGGTTGTCTAAGTATCGGAAGATGAGAGAGATGAGATTGAGAGCTAGACAAGAAAGAGAGACAAACCTTAAAAGACCCTTAGGTACAAGAGAACAAACTGAGGGTTGCTGGAGGGGTGTTGGGCAGGGGGATGGGCTAGATGAGTGATGGGCATTAAGGAGGGCACTTTCTGGGATGAGCACTAGGTGTTTTACCTAAGCGATGAGTCACTAAACTCTACTCCTGAAACCAAGACTACACTATATGTTAACTAGCATGAACTTATATTAAAAAACAAAACACTAAAGAAAATCAGATCTTCACGTAGGTATTTCAGAAAAAATTCCTGTAAGGCATTTAGGATTTCAGTTCTTAGGAGCCTCTAGCTGTATCAAGTTGCCGGCAAGATGTCTGAAAGTTGAAGACCCAGGTTCACTTACTCACTTTTCACCCATGCCTTTCACCTAAAGAGCATATCTGATTTCTCCAAGCAGAGACTAGAAACATGTGTGGGCAAGTACTCAAAAAAAGCAAGCATTTAACTTTCTAAGCACCCTTATCACTCCAGCATCTAGGTTTGGCACAGAATCACAGAACTAACACAACAGCTGCCTTCACCATCATGTGTGCGTACTGAATAAGAGATTTCTGCTTTACAAGAGGCTATTTCAGAAAGTCAAACATGCAGCTGCTCTATCTTCATATGTCACTCCTTTCAGGAAGTCATTTTATAGACTATTTTGAACTTATTTCTTTCTTGGGTCTGTACTCACATTCTGTAAGTGGGTAAAATCCCAGGTATATGCTCCCATACTTTCCAAACGTGTTTGTTACTGTTAACGTTAAGTCTTTTGACTCATTCTGCTAAAGGATGGCACTACCATTTCTCAAAGTATCAGTGGTGTAGAGTACCGGCCAAATTGTTTGGCATGGTTATACAACTACTGTTGATAAAGTTCCATTGATAGCCAGAAAATAACAGCCTTCAACTAAGGTTTACCAATGTGAGTGTTATAGTAAATCTATTACTGAGCTCACCTACAATTTAACGTAAAGAAACTTTCTAAGTTGAAACACAACTTGCACTGAGAACCACAAGTTCTCATTTTCTAATCTGGGAAAAAGGAATTTTACTTCTAGTTTTTCCTTTCTTGAAAAAGGCGAATGGTAATATTAGACACCTATCTTTGACTCAGAAATATTCATTATATTTGTGAATTATTGGGGAAAGCCCTGATCTGGCAGATAGATACTTCATAGAGCTGAAAAGACACTGTGTATATGGTAATGGTTGTCTTACGATTATATTTGGAATGAGACAGTTTCACAAATTACTATATTATTTATGAGTTGAATTTGCATAAAATAGCACTGGAGGAACAATTGGACTTCAGTAAGACCCATGGCTTTGGCTTACTGCTTCTCCTTTTGTCTGGAATATCTTTTGCTCTTTCTTTTCGCCATATGAATATCAAACATCAACATGAACATCACCTGCTCTGTAAAGCCTCTCTTGGCTTTACTTTCCCCAAGCGTGCTAACCACTTTGGCAAATATTTTTTTCTGTTTCTTCTGTACCCAGAGAATATGACTGTTATAAACTTCAGCTACTTTGTTTCATTGATTCCTTTTTGGCATTAAGTTTCATGAAAGAAACTACCATCTTACTCATTTTTGTTTACCTTTGATCTATCATACTAGTATATGCTAGGGCTAAAGAAGATGAGTAAAGTGTAGACCCTGTTTGCGAGGAGTATTCAGTGTGATCAGACCCCTAATAAATGTGGTTACTTGGTGCCTGGTATTAATAGCTTGCTGAAGATTAAACATTATTTTCAGTGGCAACTGGCCTTGGGCTCTAGGAAAAAATTAAAAAGTAAATGGGTTTTGTTTCCCTTCTGCTTCTCATCCTGTATCTTTCTTCTACTCCTCAGATGCTCAGTCTTCATGTTGCCTTTAGGGATTCAAAATCCTCACAGGAGCTCTCTACACTAGATTTGTCCTTCCCAGAAAGGTCTCATGCCCCTCCATTTTCTTTCTCATTTTCTTCTCACTTTAATCCCTGCCCAGGAAGACTCCCATTTTGTAAATGTTTATACTGGGTATTGTTTTCAATATCTGAACAAAGTAGTGTATATTACACAGTAAGGTATAAATTATGGATGCCTTATGGGATATCAATAAGAAGATGTTCTAATTAAGAGATGGGTGGGTTTATAGGGAGATATTATTGTTCATTCTGACATACCAAACAAAAACTTACTACTTAACTCTCCTTATTTTGGTTCGATGATAGGGGAATGAATTCCTTAGATGAGACTCTCATCCCTCTTGCATCCAATTTTCTGAAAGGGTAAGAAAATACGATCTGGGATTTGGCTAGACAAGGTAACCAGAGATGACTAATTTAAAAATTAGTGTTGTCTATATTTGGCAATACTACATTCTTTCTTTTTGAAATCCTTGACATTTTTATATATCCTAATGACTCCTATATATTTCTTGAACAAGCATATTTAATATACAAGTTTCATAAGAGTAGCTTATATGGGCTGCAAAGTAGATACTTTGAATTACACTGAGGACTTTTTTTAAGTTTATTTATTTATTTTGAGAGAAAGAGAGCTGCAGGAGGGGCAGAGAGAGGGAGAGAGAATTCCAAATAGGCTCCACATAGCACAGCCCCACTGATGTGGGGCTTGAACTCACAAACCCATGTGATCATGACTTGAGCCGAAACCAAGAGTCAGATGCTTAACCAACTGAACCACCTAGGCGCCCCTGTAGTGAGAATTTTAAGGATTAATTTACCTCTCTAGTCTACTTGTTTATTTTGGCCAATTCATGAATTATACTCTCTACCAGGAATTTAGCAAAGAAAAAAAAAGTGATTTATTAAGGTGTTAAGGACAGACAAGCAAATAGATAGACAAACCATTTATCATCCACATTTGAAGTTAGCTCTTAGGTTCCAATGTAAGGATATATCCATAAACTGGCTATCCTCTACACTGCAAAGGTCAGTGACTGGCACTGGGTCAATTACCCCTGTGTAATTGTCAAAATTTACTGCAGCTGGATTCCCAAATACTGTAATTGGTTGCTTGTTTCATGAAGTCATGAAGGCTTAGTTGACTGTGGTACTATTTAACCGAAGTGGTTATGGCTCAAAGCCGTATAGTAGCACCCCACCTCCTCTAGGAGGGCTCTTACATGCAACCTGTGCTTCAGCCATCCTCAAAAACTCATCCATCAAAAAAAGAGTGTTTTACCCCTTAATCCATTGCCCCCATTTTGCTACTCCTTCCCCTCCTAAGATTCATTTTAAGAGATAGTTACCCCAAATCATTACTGGAATCTACTAATTGCTCTTAAGTCAGGAAGACAGGAAAATGTCAAAAGTTTATAGTGAATTGATCTGTTGTTCACTTAATATTACAGCATATGCATTTTCCTATATTATTTAATATTCCTATAAAATGACTCCCTTGTCTACCTCATGTCCCATAAAATAAAATAGTCTGGTTTAATTTACCAATCCCATAGTGCTAGACATTCAGTTTCTTCTTAAATGTTCAGTTACAACTAATGTTCAGCAAAAATTTTCAATATTTAAAACTCACTATAATCTGACTTTTGTTTCTTATTTTGTTGATGACTTAAATGTAGTTTACTCACAAGGGACTAATTGGAACACTAATTGAAAATGACCTTGGTTAGAAACTGGGGAACCCCTTGTTCAGTTATGAAGCTGCCACCATCTTGGCAACTGAAAAGATACTTTGGAGCCAAAACAAGATTACCTTTATTTACTTGATTATTTCAATTCACTTTACCAGCATTCTTATTGTCCTTACTTGTTCTTTCAAAGCTTTTCTTAGCAGATCAAAGCAGTGATTAATCTATGAGCAGAACTATCATTTCAATCATCTGTGTAACTCAGAGATTCGTGGGGCATCCATCACATATTAGTAAAAAACAAAGGAAGTATTAACGACAAATAGGAAAAAATGATAACCACACAGAAGAAAAGAGAGAACCATTTTGTCTCTGTATATCCATTCATCTACATCATCTATTGCCATCTATTACAGTTATTTAGAGAGAACTCTTCTCCCCTTGAAAAAGACCATATGGTTTAACATACAAACTTCCAGAAGGTCAGAAAATGTAGCATTTCTGTGGAATACTGCTTTGCACAGGGCTACTTGTGTTGGAGCCAGGAAGCCTGCTTTTAAGGACCCAAGGGGACTATGGGCCTTTTCTGCTGGATTAAGCTCCTGGTATCACTTTCACTATGTTTCTGGCTTGAGCAGAATCTGGAACAGACTGCAGGCTAGAGTGTGTTGGCATGTGTATACAGCTCTACCATCTGTTTTCCTTCTTCAATTCATCAATTTCCTTTACTTATGATCTTGCCTATCACTTAGCCCAGTTATGAAAAATGTGTACTCTTGAGTATTTTGTCTTTAATTACTTTTATAGATCTTTTCAAAGGAAATTGTGCAATATTATGTAATGATAAAGTAAAACATAATTGCCAAAATAAAAACCCCCAGTAAATCATTAAAATTAAACATATAAGCCTCAACTGGTTAACAAGTCAATGGAAGTTGTGGTCTTGGCAGACTAATGAATAGTTAAGAAAGGAAGCTGGGCATCACTTTTAGACAAGGGCAGACCCTGCTACTGTTCCATTATGAGTTTGGCTTTTTTGTTAATTACTTTAGATTTATGTTAAAAACTTACAAAGCTCTTTGCTCTACACGTATTTTTGAAATATTTAAGTGCTAATATGGACCATACCTATCTCTTATGGAACCTGGAAAAATAATAGATCCCTTGAGAGAAGAACCACTATCATTTATAGTATCTAAAATAATTGGTGAAGCCTGAAAACATTCTGATATTTCAGAAGGGATATATTTATGTTAACATAGTAATTATATTTCTGTCATAGATGACATAAATGTAAGTGCCACTCTGCCAGGGAATTTTCCCAAACCTCTTCAATTCATTGCAAATGACTGCCAGATGGGTAGTATTATCATTCATTCATAGGAAAAAAAAATCTGGGACAAAGAGTCAGGTAGAAGAACCAGAAAGAGTAAAAGATAACAACTACAAATATAAAATAAAGGGCATACTAATATATTCTGGATCATGTAAGTGTCCACAGAAGTTCCCCCCGTCATAGTAAAAAAGTATTTTAGAACAATATTAATACGTCACCCACAGAAATGCCTGACAAAGAAATCTTAACTTGCCAAATATACTATAATCTAATTAGTCCCCAGCAGAATTAGAAATACAACCTAAAAATTCCTGACAAAAATGATCAATTACCAGAAGCTGCTCCCTTTCATATCATTTTAGTTTTATTACAACAAATGCCTTGTGGCCACAAAAAGTTAAACTAAATTACAAGGTGATGAAAATTCCGACGGCAGTTAACTTTGTATTTTTTCCATTGCTCACAGAACTGAGAAAGGAAATGAGAAAAATTGCATTTAAATCCCTTAATTATTCTGACTATTCACTAACAATTCTAAATAAGAGTTCACAGTGTGGCTTTAAACCTGAAGGCAACTACATGATACAAGTGCAAATATTGCCCACTCTTTCCAACAAACATATTCTCTACTTGTTGACATTAGTTGCAATCATGTAAATAACACATCATTCTTTTGTCTGATGAGGTGAAATTTGTTAGATTCAAAACCAGTTTACTCTGCTTCTCTTTAGTCTGCCTACCATTCCCTCCCCCACTTGCCCCACACACCCCTTATTTGGCACCAATCTGCAGAAGATGAAAGAGTATGGAGGACTGTGCATGAGATGTTTTTAACAGATCAGGTCTGGACGTGGAGCACATGATTTCCATTCATGTTCCATTGACTAGAACCCAGTAAGTTGACTACATGCAACTGCAAAAATAGTTTAGATGCATGCATAGGACAGGAAAGAAAAGGTTAGTCTGTCTTAGGTGGAATTGGTATGTTATTCCAAAATCTGGAGGACACTTAGTCTGAGGTAGAGAGAAAATATCAGTAACCAGGGCTGGTTTGGAAATAGGTGGTGTTAAATCAATACATCGAACTAGAGAAGAGGGTCAACAGAAGACTAAAATGAGGAAGAATAGACCATAGTCTGCAGTGGGGAGATAAAGAGCATGGTTTCAGGATCCATATAATAAAATGCTTGTGATCTGCTAAGGTATATATTATCTGGGGGCCCAAGTATAATGGAGTGTCCTTGGGAACAGATGTTCCCAAGAGTCTGGAAGAGTCACTGAAGGAGGCTCATTGAATTGGAATCCCTTCTTGCCTTGATTAGTTTTATCAGACCAAGTGTGTGTACAGAAATGGCTATTGATCTCTATGTCGGCATTCTGTATTTACAGATCTGTCTCCTCCACTGGACTGAAAATTCCACAAAAGCCAGGAATATATCTTATTAGTCTCTGTATTTTTGTATTCTTACATCTGAAGAAATAAAACTCACCTTTGTAGGCCTTTGTAAACTAAATTGAACTGATTCTGTAGGTATAGCTTACACCTGTCATGTGGCCTCTGACAGGCATGAAACAGGTTATTGCTCGTAATAGCTCCCCATTTTTAACAAAATATTACATAATTTTCAGCTTACAGAATTATTAGCAGAATTGTTTATAGAATTTGATTCCTTAATACTAAGGCCACATTCAGATTTTGTGATAATATGTTACCACACCTAAGAGGGAATATGGTATTACTATTCTGCTCTATTAAGTACCTTTAAAATTTTTTTTTTAATTTTTAATGTTTATTTTTTTTTGAGAGAGAGACACAACACAAGTGGGGGAGGGGAAGAGAGAGAGGGAGACACAGAATCTGAAGCAGGCTCCAGGTTCCAAGCTGTCAGCACAGAGCCTTATGCGGGGCTCGAGCTCATGAACCATGAGATCATGACCTGAGGTGAAGTTGGACACTTAACCAACTGAGCCACCCAGGCGCTCCTCTATTAAGTATCTTATATATGTTAAGTAAAAATAATACACAAATGAATCCTAAAAGTGGGGAAAGGGAAGAAAATAGACTTTCCAGATGGAAAAATAATAACAAAGAGGATATCTCAGAATCTAGAATTATGGTGAAGAAATGCAAAATATTAAAAGTGACAAAGAGGTATACTTGCACTGACCATCTGAATATCTTTTTTAAAATATTTTAATTCTGAGTTTTTACTTGGAAGCCCAGTTCTAATTTTATTATAGAAGAGATTTTACAGAAGAAATTCCCTTGGAAGCCAATTTTGCTGTAGCCTCTAGCCTGGAAGTGAGTGATAATCTTCTATGAATTCCTCTTGAAGTGTCTTGATTTTGTAGGTGAGCAGACAATGAATGTTGGTCTAACACCTTAAAGTATATTCTCACAACAATCACACTAGCTATGGATCTGTGTCCCCTTTTTAGATGGGGTCACTTTGTTTTGGTGCAATCTACACTCAGTCTGGAGTCATGTTTCATTTTGTTTTAGGGAACTTTCCTCTGAGTCCTAGTGAGTTGATTATACATATTTGAGTTTGCAGATTGAGGGTTTCACCCTCTTCAAAGCATCTCAGTTGGTTTACATCCAGCCAATTATTTCTTCATTTTCTTTTCTCATTCTTTAAAAGTACAAAAATGTGAAGTCTTCTGCCTAAGGTACTAAAAAAGGAATAGGAATCCTTACAAATCCCAACTCGATTTCTCCTCTTTTCTCCAAATTTGACTTCTTGTCTCTGATTTTGTCTTAAATCCACAAAACCCTGAGTTATCTGGAAATATTTTCTAAGAATTCTCAAGAAACTTATGGTAGCTTTTCAAGGTTCCTGGATTATACTGTGGAGATTGCTTAGTATGTAAGCAAAATGTCTATCAACATACCTTTTCTTTCCTCTTATCCTTCCTTCTCTTTTTTTTTTCTTATTTTTATTTAGCTTACTGTTATTTGGTTTAAATTTTAACAAAATGTATTTGTTCATTTATTTATCCCTTTAAGTAAATACACTGCTGGTGATTTAAACAAATTTTGAAAGAGAAAAAGAAAGGCAGTGAAAGTTTCCCTTATCCTCCTGTTCCCCATCAGTTCCCAGCTCTTACTGCCATTCTGCACTTTTTATTATTTTCTTTTTCATTTATTAATATAAATCTGACCTATTAACTTTGACATATAAAAAGACTACTTCTCTGCCCTTCAAACTTTATTTTAGTAAAGTGCAGTGAGATTTACTTGGATATATTGTAATATTTTCATAAAGAAAAGGAAATTGGATAGATTTATTGTGTGTGTGACAGCAGATACATTAGTAATAAATGTAAGATATACTGAGTCCTTGATAAAAATTTTAATTTAATATAAAAAGTTATTCTTTATGTAAGTTATTTCAACATTGGGTCATCATGGAAGGGACTGTTTAAGAGTAAAAATGGAGTTGATATCAAATTCATTCAATCCATATCAAACTAGAGCTGATATCTAATCCATTCTTTTCTTTGAAGAAGAGCCATAATTGGAACATATATGCAAATCAAATGATGGGAAAAGACCCTTATTGTGATATTTATTTATTTATTTATTTATTTTCAACGTTTATTTATTTTTGGGACAGAGAGAGACAGAGCATGAACGGGGGAGGGGCAGAGAGAGAGGGAGACACAGAATCAGAAACAGGCTCCAGGCTCTGAGCCATCAGCCCAGAGCCCGACGCGGGGCTCGAACTCACGGACCGCGAGATCGTGACCTGGCTGAAGTCGGACGCTTAACCGACTGCGCCACCCAGGCGCCCCTCTTATTGTGATATTTAAATACCTTCTGGGTATATGGAAAAGCATAAAGATTGTTAGTGAGCAGTAAAATATGGAAGGACAGAATTTTTTTTTTTCAAAATTGTTTAATGTTTATTCATTTTTGGGAGAGAGAGAGAGAGAGAAGGAGCAGGGGAAGGACAGAGAGGGAGGGAGACAGGTAATCTGAAGAAGACTCCAGGGTCCATGCTGTCAGTACAGAGCCCAATGCAGGTCTCAAACCCAAGAACTGTGAGATCATGACCTGAACTGAAGTTGGATGCTTAACTGACTGAGCCACCCAGGCACCCTGACAGAATTTTGTTCTTAAAGAGCTTTTGGGTTTAAGAAATGTCTTATTATATTTTTATAAAAATATTTTATTATCTCTACCAGAAAAAGATTTGCAAACTCAGCAGCAGAAGAAAAAGTAAGTGGAAGAAGAGAAGGAGGGACAAGATGAATTTCTATTTTCATAGCACTTGTTTGGAATCAGGAAGAACTGGCTTGGAAAGCCCAAAGCCACCATTTACTAATTGGCGAAATTTAGACTTGGTCCTCAATATCTTTATCTGTAAAATAAGAATAATTATAATAGCTATTTTAAAGATGGAAAGGTGCTTTGCAAACTAGAAAGTGTTAAATTATTTGTTTTTAGTTTGAAACTGCAATTCTATTCTTTCCTACTTATTTTTGGTTAAATAAATTGAATAAAAAAACCTAGCATTAGAATCACTGTCATGTTAACTAGTACCCATGGCATCTTTGTGCAAATTCTAGGAAGGTGATTTTCCCAGTAGAGGTTACCACTGTGGAGGAACAGCTTTGCAAATATGGCATCTTTGTTTGATCTAGGTGCCTCATTCCCAGAGAAATCTGCATTATTTTGCAGGTTGACAATGGCCCAAACTTCAGTCTCTACCCATCACACACACCCATCTCATTGCCTGTGCTTTGTGTGGGAGAAAACCTGCAGAATTGTGGGCTGGGCTTTGGATAAAAGATTTTATGGAAGCAATCCAGAGAACACATGTAGATAGAGTGTGGAACTTGTTCATTATGCAGCAGGTTCCATTTATTTCTGGCTTGCTGTATACCCACCTTTAACTTCCAAACATTAATCCTAGATTCATTTCCCTCAATCTGTTGTATATATTTCCATATAGCAACTAAATAATTGAAAATTACCATCAAGTTTTCCCTAGGACATTGGGTGGTGGACCTGGTTGTTGGTTATTGTCCTTTTTATTTCTAACGGAAGTCTCAGTTTTGCTCAAATATCTATTCCCTCCCTCATATATCATTATGTCTTAGAGAAACATGATCTCACCCTAGTTCTGGAGAGTCCTGGATAGTGTAGGACTAATCCCACTCTTTGGCAAATGATGTGTCCCAGAATGGTAAAGACACACAATTCTGACCGATGCAGTCACAAGAGAAATCTTCCGGAAAAAGTTGTCATTCTCTCTTTCTCTCAGTAGTTAGCCGTTGGGAGAGATATTGCTGTTGGGTATATCCTCTGAGTTTGATGCCTTCATCTGGCATTACCAAGTGAAGGCTAGTTTAATTCTGGGCTTATTATGTAAGAAAATGTACTTTCTTATTTTTTACACCTGTATCAGTTGGAGTTGCTGTTACTTGCACCCAAGGGCATTGTAACTGATGAGCACACATTTCTCTGCTGGTGAAGCAAACTGAGTGTTTTTTTTTTCTATTAAGACTTTATTCATATGCTTTTTACTAAGCCTAGATTGTCCAGGTTTCTTTCTTCTGGACGCTTTTAACTTGTGGAGGCCTGGAATTGAATGCAATAGTTCCTTATGATATGTCCAGTTCAGACTGCTGACTCATGTTGAACTTAGGTCAACTCAAAGTCCCAAGACGTTTTTGTGCTTGCTCTTGAAATATCACAACTCTTTTACGGTTATTTGTTTGTGACAGGGAAGGTATTTGTTTAATAAAGTGCATAATTTAAAAAATTTTATTAATAAATTATATCCAGTTGGATTCAGTCCATCATATTATTCTGTTGAGATACTATGTAAAGACTTCCTGGAAAACTATGCATTTGCCATCTCTTCCCCCTTAGCCGTTCTTTTTTTTTTTTTTTTTTCAGTGTATTTACTTATTTTGAGAGAGGGTGAGCAAGGGAGGGGCAGAAAGAGGGAGAGAGAGAATCCCAAGCAGGCTCCATGCCACCAAGTGCGGAGCCCAAGATGGGCTCCAACCCATGAACCATGAGATCATGACCTGAGCTGAAATCAAGAGCCAGATGCTTAACTGAACCACCCAGGTGCCCCCGACTCTAGCCATTCTTAAATATGTTAAATATGTCCTCTATATTTTTCGTGATAACAACTTTGATCCAGAAAGGCTTGAGAGGAAATCTCTGCATTGAGTTATTTACAAAAATTTTCTTCTGATTGATATAGCTCTACTAGTAGCTTTTTTCATAAACTTGCACAGCCACATAAAAATCCATTGCATGGGGCGCCTGGGTGGCTCAGTCGGTTAAGCGTCCGACTTCAGCTCAGGTCACTATCTCGCGGTCCGTGAGTTCAAGCCCCATGTCGGGCTCTGGGCTGATGGCTCAGAGCCTGGAGCCTGCTTCCGATTCTGTGTCTCCCTCTCTCTCTGCCCCTCCCCCATTCATGCTCTGTCTCTCTCTGTCTCAAAAATAAATGTTAAAAGAAAAATTAAAAAAAAAATCCATTGCAGTATACTAGTTAGTTCATGATATTTCCTGTATTCCATTAATGCTATCTATCTATTGCTTTCCTCTGATCAAAAAGATTTTTTAAAGCATTAATATTTTAATATACTTTAAATTTTAGAATATAAATATTTTCAGCAGTTATGGTTCATTCTCAATGAATACAGGTTAATCTTTACTGACTGACCAGCTAATTACTTTCTTAACCTCTTTTGATAGACCATCTATAATTTTTCCTAGTATGGTCATAATATAAATAGCCTATTGTTAGTGCAATGTCTAATATCTCCATTATTCTGGAATCCTGAAAAATCATTTATCTGACCCTAGACTTTAGATACCGGGTGACTGGTAGATTATTTCAAGAACTATAGTGAATTCCTTGGTATATGGTATTAGTTCCCTGAACGGTAATTAATCTTGGCTAGGAAGATAAAACTCATTTAGAGTGTCTAGATGACTCTCAGATATTCTTGGACTTCAATACTTTCACAATCATGCTTATTCTATCATTTCCATTCTGAAGAATAATCTTTGATGCAACAGATAGTTGAGTATAGTGATTAAAAGCATGAGCTCTGGACTTAAGCTACTTGAGTTCAAATCCGGGCTCTGCTAGTTACTAATTGTGTGTCTGTGGACAAATTATATAACCTCTTTAAATTTAGGGGTGCCTGGGTGGCTCAGTCGGTTGAGTGTCTGACTTCGGCTCATGTCATGATCTCACAGTCTGTGAGTTCGAGCCCCGCATTGGGCTTTGTGCTGACAGCCCAGAGCCCGGAGCCTGTTTCAGATTCTGTGTCTCCCTCTCTCTCTGACCCTCCCCCATTCATGCTCTGTCTCTCTCTTTCTCAAAAATAAATAAACGTTAAGAAAAAATTTTTTTAAATAAATTTCAATTCCCCCATTTGTGAGAAATGATAATATACACAGTATGGTGTTGTGTTTAGATTTGAATGAGTTAATCTGCCTAAATTACCTGGTCTAATGCCTGGCACATGGACATAGACTCAACAGAGGATAGTTTTTACAGAGAAGATAAAGGAAGATGTATGAGCTAATATATTATAGTTGTTATAACTAACATCATTGTTTTTAAGTAATAGATCTGTGTTGCTGGTCTTCTTGCACCATGCAAATATTTTTCACTAGTTGTAGCTTGTTATTTGCACTACCTTTCTTGCATTGTTCTTAGGGGTCTTACTCAGGTGAGTCCCTCTGTCCATCTTTGTATGTTTACAGACACTGAAGTTTATTTTGCTGTCCTTTATGCATGTCTCTCTCTTTTTCTTTCATAAAGGGGCATTTGCAGTTAATCATCATAGTTTATTTGTTAGCATTAACTTTTTCTTCCTGAATCAGGTCATGATATCAGCTTCTAACTTTGTGAAATGTGCTTTCCTAAGTTAGGACTTACCACATGTTCAGCAGCCCTCTTACTTCCAAGTTAACATCTTATTTGTCCCATCTCTTCCAGGATATGAAACAATTTCTCATGGTTGGTCTGCATTAAGTCTAGAGTGCCTTTGTAACTCAAAACATCCATCTTGTAAAGAACAAAATTGCCTACAAGACACTTTAAGAATTTATCAGATGTGAACTTTAGCCAAATTAAAACTGTATTTTTCCACAAGATGAAGTTGCTTACCTCTGTCTGCAGTATCTCTCTTCTTGTTGAGCAAAGAAAATTCTTACATCGCTGTATTCTTGGCATGAGAGTCTTCTCTTTGAGTTCTAGAGAGATGTGGTGTTTGGATACTTACTGTCACACAATTAGAAGCTGGACTTCTATTTGTTTATTACTACTTTCTTTTGCTTCATTATTCAGCTGCATGGGACCACACTATCTGATTGTAATCTTTTTTCTCTTTCTGTCTTCTCCTATCAAATACTAGATAAGTCCTCTTTTATCTTTAATGTCGTAAAAAGTCCTCTATTTCTCTTTAATATATTGTCTCCATTCTCCATCCAGGGTTGTACCAGGGACACATTAAACTAATGTAGAGAAAAAAGTAAAATAGTCTTAACATTCTGCATTTCTATGTAATAGAGAGCTCTTAGCTCTCTCCCTGACTTTGCATGAAGGATTATGTTAAATTTTGAGCAGTTCCATGAAAATATAATTGCATCAGAACTTCCATTTTAGTTAATATTAAAAAAAAAGATACGCTCTTTTTTGATATATCAGCTTCCGTTCCTAATGTATTTCTTTGAAAGTGTGTCTCCTGTAGACTTTTTTCCCCTATCCTTTTAGGTGAGATCATAAGGCTGATCTATTCTGAGGCAGGAGGGGCTGGAATGTAGAGAAATTCTCTTCCTCTAGCCAGATACATTTTCAAAATTATGCTCTGCTGTTCTAGCATGATTTCCCCTGAAGAGTAGGCTTTTATTATTGACAAGGCTCTGATTGTGTTTCAAGGTGGTTACTTCTTCCTTTCCCTGACCAGTGCAAAGAGAGTCCTTTCTTATATCTTCACCATGAGAGCCAAGGGAGATTCTGGGGAGAAAATCCATGAAAGTGCTGAAACCCCCATAGGACCTAGGCCTCTAGAAGTACCTCCCTTTCATGCTAGTCCATCACAGCCTCCAGCAAGTCCTTAAAATTACAATTTACATGTTCCTACCAGCTTATGGCTTTAGCAGCTTCTGCTTCAGTTAAGCAGATCTTAGCTCTAACTCTGCATTTACCTGTCTCTTTAGATTTCAAAACGGTAGTTTAACCTGTAACTTCAGCTTTCTGACAGGTCCAAGAAAAACTCACTGATCTCAGAGTTTGGACATTTTTCCTCTGTTGTGAAGATATAAGCTCATTACATATTGGAGCTCAAACTGGAAGTCTGCTTAACTATTTAAAAATAATGCCAAACTGCTTTCCAAAGTGGTTATACTATTTTATATTCCCACTGGCAGTATAGAGAGGTCCAGTTGTTAAACTTCCCTGCCAACACCTGAGATGCCCACTATTTTTAATGATAGACATTCTAATGAGTGTTATCTCATTTTGATTTTAATTTTTACTTCCTTAATGCTTCATAATGTTGAACATTTTTCCTGTGCTTCTTTGCCATCATGTATGTTCTTTAGTAAAAGGTTTATTCACATAATTTGCCAGTTCATTTTATCAGATTGTTTGGTGTTCCATTGCTGAGTTCTGGGTAGAATGTTTATTACCTATGTGATTTCCAAGTATTTTCTCCCAATCTATGGGTTGACTTTTTATTCTGTACAGTAAATTTCAGAAAGAAGGACTAATAAATGTTGATAAACTCTTATTTTTCCCTCTTGTAGATTGTGCTTGTAGTGATATAGCTAATAAACCTCTAAACAAAAAAGATTTTCTTCTATGTTTTGTTCCAGAGCTTTTGTAGTTTTAGATTTTACATTTAGGTCTGTGATACTTTGGAATTATTTTTCAATATGGTGAGAGTTATGGACTGATGATCATTTTGGGGGCATGTGTGTATCAAATTGTTCCAGTGTCATTTGATGAAAAGATCATCCTTTCTCTAAATTGCTTTTGCACCTTTTTCAAAAATCAGTGGTCCATATACATTCGGGTATATTTTTGGAATCTTTAGTCTGTTTCATTAATCTGCTTATGTGTCTTCAGGCCGATATCATCGTGTCTTGATTATTGCAGCTTTTTGGTAACAAGGCTTTGAAGTAAATCTTGTATTCCTCTTGGTTCTTCTATTTCCAAGTTGTTTCGGCTAGTCCAGTTCTTTCCATTTGTCTATGAGTTTTAGAATCAGCTTGCCCATTTCTATAAAAAAGCGACATTGCAATTTTAATTGGGATTTCATGCAATTATAGATCAATTTTGGGAGAACTATTATTAAGTCTTCTTACTCATCAATATATCTCTTCATTAATCTAGATCTTAATCTTTCAGCAATGTTTTGTAGATTGTTTTTTCATTTTTTTTTTTCAACGTTTATTTATTTTTGGGACAGAGAGAGACAGAGCATGAACGGGGGAGGGGCAGAGAGAGAGGGAGACACAGAATCAGAAACAGGCTCCAGGCTCTGAGCCATCAGATCAGAGCCTGACGCGGGGCTCGAACTCACGGACCGCGAGATCGTGACCTGGCTGAAGTCGGACGCTTAACCGACTGTGCCACCCAGGCGCCCCTGTTTTGTAGATTTTAATGTAGAGGATTTGCATGTATTTTTCCAGATTTATCTCCAATTATTTAATATTCTTGGACACTGTTATAAATGGTGGTTTAAATTTTCAGTTTTCAGTTGTTTGCTTGTGTATAGAAATACATTGAGGGGCGCCTGGGTGGCGCAGTCGGTTAAGCGTCCGACTTCAGCCAGGTCACGATCTCGCGGTCCGTGAGTTCGAGCCCCGCGTCGGGCTCTGGGCTGATGGCTCAGAGCCTGGAGCCTGTTTCCGATTCTGTGTCTCCCTCTCTCTCTGCCCCTCCCCCGTTCATGCTCTGTCTCTCTCTGTCCCCAAAATAAATAAACGTTGAAAAAAAAAAATTAAAAAAAAAAAAAAAAAAGAAATACATTGATTTTTGTATATTGTTATTATGTCCTACAACTTTTAAAATTTGCTTATGAGTTCTAGTAGCTTTTTATATATTCTATATTATTTTTTACATAGATAATCTTATGTAAACAATGGCTTTATTTCTTCATTTCCAATCTAGATACGTTTTTCTTTCTTTTTTTTTTTTTTTGCCTATTAAAATGACTAAAATCTCAGTACAATGATGAATATAAGAGACGAAAATGGTCATCCTTGTCTTATTCATGTTCTTAGGAGAGAAATGATTCAATCTTTCACCACAAAGAATTATGTTCATGTTAGCTGTAAGTTTTTGTAGATTGCCTTTACCACGATGAGGAAATTCACTTCTATACCTAGTTTGCTGTGAACTTTTTTTTTTTATTTTTTAATATATGAAATTTATTGTCAAATTGGTTTCCATACAACACCCAGTGCTCATCCCAAAAGGTGCCCTCCTCAATACCCATCACCCACCCTCTCCTCCCTCCCACCCCCCATCAACCCTCGGTTTGTTCTCAGTTTTTAAGAGTCTCTTATGCTTTGGCTCTCTCCCACTCTAACCTCTTTTTTTTTTTTCCTTCCCCTCCCCCATGGGTTTCTGTTAAGTTTCTCAGGATCCACATAAGAGTGAAACCATATGGTATCTGTCTTTCTCTGTATGGCTTATTTCACTTAGCATCACACTCTCCAGTTCCATCCACGTTGCTACAAAAGGCCATATTTCATTCTTTCTCATTGCCACGTAGTATTCCGTTGTGTATATAAACCACAATTTCTTTATCCATTCATCAGTTGATGGACATTTAGGCTCTTTCCATAATTTGGCTATTGTTGAGAGTGCTGCTATAAACATTGGGGTACAAGTGCCCCTATGCATCAGTACTCCTGTATCCCTTGGATAAATTCCTAGCAGTGCTATTGCTGGGTCATAGGGTAGGTCTATTTTTAATTTTCTGAGGAACCTCCACGCTGTTTTCCAGAGTGGCTGCAACAATTTGCATTCCTACCAACAGTGCAAGAGGGTTCCCGTTTCTCCACATCCTCTCCAGCATCTATAGTCTCCTGATTTGTTCATTTTGGCCACTCTGACTGGCGTGAGGTGATATCTGAGTGTGGTTTTGATTTGTATTTCCCTGATGAGGAGCGACGTTGAGCAACTTTTCATGTGCCTGTTGGCCATCCGGATGTCTTCTTTAGAGAAGTGTCTATTCATGTTTTCTGCCCATTTCTTCACTGGGTTATTTGTTTTTCGGGTGTGGAGTTTGGTGAGCTCTTTATAGATTTTAGATACTAGCCCTTTGTCCGATATGTCATTTGCAAATATCTTTTCCCATTCCGTTGGTTGCCTTTTAGTTTTGTTGGTTGTTTCCTTTGCTGTGCAGAAGCTTTTTATCTTCATAAGGTCCCAGTAATTCACTTTTGCTTTTAATTCCCTTGCCTTTGGGGATGTGTCGAGTAAGAGATTGCTACAGCTGAGGTCAGAGAGGTCTTTTCCTGCTTTCTCCTCTAAGGTTTTGATGGTTTCCTGTCTCACATTCAGGTCCTTTATCCATTTTGAGTTTACTTTTGTGAATGGTATGAGAAAGTGGTCTAGTTTCAACCTTCTGCATGTTGCTGTCCAGTTCTCCCAGCAACATTTGTTAAAGAGACTGTCTTTTTTTCCATTGGATGTTCTTTCCTGCTTTGTCAAAGATGAGTTGGCCATACGTTTGTGGATCTAGTTCTGGGGTTTCTATTCTATTCCATTGGTCTATGTGTCTGTTTTTGTGCCATTACCATGCTGTCTTGATGATTACAGTTTTGTAGTAGAGGCTAAAGTCTGGGATTGTGATGCCTCCTGCTTTGGTCTTCTTCAAAATTACTTTGGCTATTCGGGGCCTTTTGTGGTTCCATATGAATTTTAGGATTGCTTGTTCTAGTTTTGAGAAGAATGCTGGTGCGATTTTGATTGGGATTGCACTGAATGTGTAGACAGCTTTGGGTAGTATTGACATTTTAACAATATTTATTCTTCCAATCCATGAGCAGGGAATGTCTTTCCATTTCTTTAAATCTTCTTCAATTACCTTCATAAGCTTTCTATAGTTTTCAGCATACAGATCTTTTACATCTTTGGTTAGATTTATTCCTAGGTATTTTATGCTTCTTGGTGCAATTGTGAATGGGATCAGTTTCTTTGTCTCTCTGTTGCTTCATTGTTAGTGTATAAGAATGCCACTGATTTCTGTACATTGAGTTTGTATCCTGCAACTTTGCTGAATTCATGTATCAGTTCTAGCAGACTTTTGGTGGAGTCGGATTTTCCATATATAATATCATGTCATCTGCAAAAAGCGAAAGATTGACTTCATCTTTGCCAATTTTGATGCCTTTGATTTCCTTTTGTTGTCTGATTGCTGATGCTAGAACTTCCAGCACTATGTTAAACAACAGCGGTGAGAGTGGGCATCCCTGTCGTGTTCCTGATCTCAGAGAAAAAGCTCTCAGTTTTTCCCCGTTGAGGATGATGTTAGCTGTGGGCTTTTCATAAATGGCTTTTATGATCTTTAAGTATGTTCCTTCTATCCCGACTTTCTCAAGGGTTTTTATTAAGAAAGCATGCTGGATTTTGTCAAAGGTCTTTTCTGCATCGATTGACAGGATCATATGGTTCTTCTCTTTTTTTTTGTTAATGTGATGTATCACGTTGATTGATTTGCGAATGTTGAACCAGCCCTGTATCCCAGGAATGAATCCCACTTGATCATGGTGAATAATTCTTTTTATATGCCGTTGAATTCGATTTGCTAGTATCTTATTGAGAATTTTTGCATCCATATTCATCAGGGATATTGGCCTGTAGTTCTCTTTTTTTACTGGGTCTCTGTCTGGTTTAGGAATCAAAGTAATGCTGGCTTCATAGAATGAGTCTGGAAGTTTTCCTTCCCTTTCTATTTCTTGGAATAGCTTGAGAAGGATAGGTATTATCTCTGCTTTAAACGTCTGGTAGAACTCCCCTGGGAAGCCATCTGGTCCTGGACTCTTATTTGTTGGGAGATTTTTGATAACCGATTCAATTTCTTCGCTGGTTATGGGTCTGTTCAAGCTTTCTATTTCTTCCTGATTGAATTTTGGAAGAGTGTGGGTGTTTAGGAATTTGTCCATTTCTTCCAGGTTGTCCAATTTGTTGGCATATAATTTTTCATAGTATTCCCTGATAATTGTTTGTATCTCTGAGGGATTGGTTGTAATCATTCCATTTTCATTCATGATTTTATCTATTTGGGTCATCTCCCTTTTCTTTTTGAGAAGCCTGGCTAGAGGTTTGTCAATTTTGTTTATTTTTTCAAAAAACCAACTCTTGGTTTCGTTGATCTGCTCTACAGTTTTTTTTAGATTCTATATTGTTTATTTCTGCTCTGATCTTTATTATTTCTCTTCTTCTGCTGGGTTTAGGCTGCCTTTGCTGTTCTGCTTCTATTTCCTTTAGGTGTGCTGTTAGATTTTGTATTTGGGATTTTTCTTGTTTCTTGAGATAGGCCTGGATTGCAATGTATTTTCGTCTCAGGACTGCCTTCGCTGCGTCCTAAAGCGTTTGGATTGTTGTATTTCCATTTTCGTTTGTTTCCATATATTTTTTAATTTCTTCTCTAATTGCCTGGTTGACCCATTCATTCGTTAGTAGGGTGTTCTTTAACCTCCACGCTTTTGGAGGTTTTCCAGACTTTTTTCTGTGGTTGATTTCAAGCTTCATAGCATTGTGGTCTGAAAGTATGCATGGTATAATTTCAATTCTGGTAAACTTATGAAGGGCTGTTTTGTGACCCAGTATATGATCTATCTTGGAGAATGTTCCATGCGCACTCGAGAAGAAAGTATATTCTGTTGCTTTGGGATGCAGAGTTCTAAATATATCTGTCAAGTCCATCTGATCCAATGTCTCATTCAGGGCCCTTGTTTCTTTATTGACCATGTGTCTAGATGATCTACCATTTCTGTAAGTGGGGTGTTAAAGTCCCCTGCAATTACCACATTCTTCTCAATAAGGTTGCTTATGTTTATGAGTAATTATTTTATATATTTGGGGGCTCCGGTATTCGGCGCATAGACATTTATAATTGTTAGCTCTTCCTGATGGATAGACCCTGTAACTATTATATAATGTCCTTCTTCATCTCTTGTTACAGCCTTTAATTTAAAGTCTAGTTTGTCTGATATAAGTATGGCTACTCCAGCTTTCTTTTGGCTTCCAGTAGCATGATAAATAGTTCTCCATCCCCTCACTCTCAGTCTAAAGGTGTCCTCAGGTCTAAAATGAGTCTCTTGTAGACAGCAAATAGATGGGTCTTGTTTTTTTATCCATTCTGATACCCTATGCCTTTTGGTTGGCGCATTTAATCCATTTACATTCAGCGTTATTATAGAAAGATACGGGTTTAGAGTCATTGTGATGTCTGTATGTTTTATGCTTGTAGTGATGTCTCTGGTACTTTGTCTCACAGGGTCCCCCTTAGGATCTCTTGTAGGGCTGGTTTAGTGGTGACAAATTCCTTCAGTTTTTGTTTGTTTGGGAAGACCTTTATCTCTCCTTCTATTCTAAATGACAGACTTGCTGGATAAAGGATTCTCGGCTGCATATTTTTTCTGTCTAGCACACTGAAAATCTCGTGCCAATCCTTTCCGGCCTGCCAAGTTTCAAAAGAGAGATCAGTCACGAGTCTTATAGGTCTCCCTTTATATGTGAGGGCACGTTTACCCCTTGCTGCTTTCAGAATTTTCTCTTTATCCTTGTATTTTGCCAGTTTCACTATGATATGTCGTGCAGAAGATCGATTCAAGTTACGTCTGAAGGGAGTTCTCTGTGCCTCTTGGATTTCAATGCCTTTTTCCTCCCCAGTTCAGGCAAGTTCTCAGCTATTATTTCTTCAAGTACCCCTTCAGCACCTTTCCCTCTCTCTTCCTCCTCTGGGATACCAATTATGCGTATATTATTTCTTTTTAGTGTATCACTTAGTTCTCTAATTTTCCCCTCATACTCCTGGATTTTTTTATCTCTCTTTCTCTCAGCTTCCTCTTTTTCCATAACTTTATCTTCTAGTTCACCTATTCTCTCCTCTGCCTCTTCAATCCGAACCGTGGTGGTTTCCATTTTGTTTTGCATTTCGTTTAAAGCATTTTTCAGCTCCTCGTGACTGTTCCTTAGTCCCTTGATCTCTGTAGCAAGAGATTCTCTGCTGTCCTCTATACTGTTTTCAAGCTCAGCGATTAATTTTATGACTATTATTCTAAATTCACTTTCTGTTATATTATTTAAATCCTTTTTGATCAGCTCATTAGCTGTTGTTATTTCCTGGAGATTCTTCTGAGGGGAATTCTTCCTCTTGGTCATTTTGGATAATCCCTGGAGTGGTGAGGACCTGCAGGGCACTTCCCCTGTGCTGTGGTGTATAACTGCAGTTGGTGGGCGGGGCCACAGTCCGACCTTATGTCTGCCCCCAGCCCACCGCTGGGTCCACAGTCAGACTGCTGTGTGCCTTCTCTTCCCCTCTCCTAGGGTTGGGATTCACTGTGGGGTGCCATGGCCTGTCTGGGCTACTTGCACACTGCCAGACTTGTGATGCTGGGGATCTAGCGTATTAGCTGGGGTGGGTAGGCAAGGTGCACGGGGGCAGGAGGGGCAGGCTTAGCTTGCTTCTCCTTAGGTGATCCACTTCAGGAGGGGCCCTGTGGCAGCAGGAGGGAGTCAGATCCGCTGCCGGAGGTTTGGCTCCTCCGCAGAAGCACAGAGTTGGGTGTTTGCGCGCAGCCAGCAAGTTCCCTGGCAGGAACTGGTTCCCTTTGGGATTTTGGCTGGGGGATGGGCGAGGGAGATGGTGCTGGCGAGCGCCTTTGTTCCCCGCCAAGCTGAGCTCTGTAGTCCGGGGGCTCAGCAGCTCTCCCTCCCTTTGTCCTCCAGCCTTCCCGCTTTCTGAGCAGAGCTGTTAACTTATGACCTCCCAGACGCTAAGTCGTGCTTGCTGTCAGAACACAGTCCGTCAGGCCCCTCCGCTTTTGCCAGCCAGACTCGGGGGCTCTGCTTTGCCGGCGAGCCGCCCCACCGCCCCGGCTCCCTCCCACCCGTCTGTGGAGCGCGCACCGCCTCGCCGCCCTTCCTACCCTCTTCCGTGGGCCTCTCGTCTGCGCTTGGCTCCGGAGACTCCGTTCTGCTAATCCTCTGGCGGTTTTCTGGGTTATTTAGGCAGGTGTAGGTGGAATCTAAGTGACCAGCAGGACGCGCGGTAAGCCCAGCGTCCTCCTACGCCGCCATCTTCCTCCAGCCCCAACAGATCTGCTGTGAACTTTTTTGTTTGTTTGTTTAAATTCCAGTTAGTTAACATACAGCGTAATAGTTTTAGGTGTAGAATTTAGTGACTCATCACTTACATACAACACCTAGGGCTCATCATAACAAGTGCCCTCCTTAATACTCATCACCCATTTAGCCCATCCCCCCACCACCCCTCCAGCAACCCTCAGTTTGTTCTCTATTGTTAAGAGTCTTTTTCTTTTAAAGTTTTTGTTGATTTTTGAGAGAGAGAGAGAAACAGAGTACAAGTGGGGGAGAGGTAGAGAGAGAGGGAGACACAGAATCTGAAGCAGATTTCAGGCTCTGAGCTGTCACAACAGAGCCTGACATGGGGCTTGAGCTCACAAACCCTAAGCCGAAGTTGGATGCTTAACCGACTGAGCCACCCAGGTGCTCCAAGAGTCTGTTTTATGGTTTGCCTCTCTTTTTTCCCCCTTTATGTTTATCTGTTTTGCTTCTTAAATTCCACACATAAGTGAAATCATATGGTATTGGTCTTTCTCTGACTGACTTATTTCTCTTAGCATAATACTGAAATTTTTTTTCATTTTTAATCCAATAGATAGTGGATTTTGATAAATGCTTTTTCTGCATGTATTGAGATGGCCACATGTGTTTTCTTTCTTTCGTTTTTTTTTTGTCTGTTAATATTGAGAACTATGCTGATTTATTTTTAATAAAAAACTTTATTAATTTATTTGTTTATTTGGTGTTGTTTTAGGTTCACAGCAAAATTGAGGGAAGGTACAGAGTTTTCCCATATAGCCCCTGTTCCCATATAACCCCTGTCCCATATAGCGTATATGTTCCCATACAGCCCATGTATGCCCTCCCCCAGCATCCACATCTCCTCCCAGAATGGTACATTTGATGAATGCACATTATCATATCATAATCACCCAAAGTCAATAGTTCACATTAGGGTTCACTCGGCGTTGTATATTCTATGGATTTGGACAAATGCATTATAACATGTATTCAGCATTATAGTATCACACAGAATATCTTCTATGCCCTAAGTAGCCTGTGCTCAACCTACTCATCACTCCCTCTCTCCAGCCCTTGGAAACCAATGACCTTTTTGATGTCTCCATAATTTTGCCTTTTCTGAATTTCATGTAGTTGGAATCATATAGTATGTAGCCTCCTCAGATGGGCTGCTTTCACTTAGTAACATGTATTTAAGGTTTCACCATGTCTTTTCATAGTTTTGCAGCTCATTTCTTTTTAGCACTGAATAATATTCTATTGTCTGTATGTATCACAGTTTGTTTACCTACTCATCTACTGAAAGTGTATCTTGTTTGTTTTCATTTTGGGTAATTATGAATAAGTCTGTTATAAATATCTAGGTACAGATTTTTGTGGGGATGTAAAATTTTAACTCCTTTGAGTAAATACCAAGGATCATGATAGCTATATTGTATGGCAAGAGTATGTTTAACTTTGTAAGAAACTGCCAAACTATCTTCCAAAGTGACTGTACCATTTTACTTTCCTGCCAGTAACAAATGCTCCATGTCCTTATCAACATTTGGTATTGTCTATGCTCTGGATTTTGGCCATTCTAATAGGCATACAGTGGTACATCATTGTTTTAATTTCAATTTCCCTGATGAAACATGGTGTGGAGCATCCTTTCATATGCGTATTTGCCATCTATATATCTTATTCATTGAGATGTCTGTGAAGGTCTTTGGTCTTTTTTAATTTGGGTTTTTTTTTCTTATTGTTGAGTTTTAAGATTTCTTTACATATTTTGTATAACAGTTATTTATTAAATGTGTCTTTTGCAAACATTTTATCCCAGTCTGTGGCTTCTCTTCTTATTCTTCTGACATTGTCTTTTACAGAGTAGACCTTTCAAGTTTTAATGAAGTCTCCCATATCAATTATTTCCTTCTGGTGCCTTGCCTTTAGTGTTGTATCTAAAAAGTCAATGCCATACCCAAGATCATCCAGGTTTTCTCCTCTGTTTTCTTTTAGGAAAAAACATATTTATGTTTTAAACTTGGGTCTATAATCCATTTTCAGTTAATTTTGTGAAGGGTGTAAGGTTTGTACCTATAAATTTGTTTTGGTTTTGTTTTGTTTTTGTTTTTTTTTTTTGCATGTAGATATCCAGTCGTTCCAGAACCGTTTGTTGAAAAGACTGTCTTTACTACATTGTACTGTTTGTGCCCCTTTGTCAAAAATCAGTTGACTATATTTATGTGGATCTATTTCTGGATTCTATTCTGTTCCCTTGAACTATTTGTATATTCTTTCACCAATACGGCACTGTCTTGCTTCCTACAATTTTACAGTAAAATTTCTTGAAGTCAGGTTGTGTCAGTCCTCCAATATTTTTTTCTCTTTAAGTAGAATGTTGGATATTCGGGTCTTTTGCCTCTTTTTATAAACTTTAGAATCAGTTGGTTGATTTGCACAAAAGAACTTAATGGAATTTTCATTGGGATTGCATTGAAACTATAGGTCAACTTGGGAAGAACTGATGTATTGATAATGCACATTGATTTTTAAGTGTTAAACCAAACTTGCATGCCTGATATAAACTTGGTCATGATTTAGTCTTTTTTATAGATAGTTCAATTTGACTAGTTAAAATTTGTCATTGGTGTTATTAGTTTTAAGTTTTCTTTCCTGCTAATGTCTGTTTAGATTTGTTATTATGGAAATAATGACCTCAATGCATAATTTGGTAACTATCCCTCCTTTTCAAATATCTGAAGACATTCATATAGAATCGGCATTTGTTTTTCCTTAAATGATGGGTAGAATTTCTCTGTGAAACAATATGGGAGTTTTCTTAGTGGGGAATGTTTTGAAATGCTAATTAAATTTCTTCCATAGATACAAGGATATTCAGTTTTTATTTCTTTCTTCTTAATGAATTTGGTAATCAGTATCTTTCAAAGCAATTTTCCATTTAATCTAAATTCTAAAATTAGTCTAAAGTAGTTTGGAATATTTTAAAACTCTCTTTCAATACCTGTAGAATCTATTGTCATGTCAACTTTCTGATTCCTGATATGGTGATTTGTTCTTATTCCTTTTTTTTATGGATAGCCCTGGCTGGACATTTATTTAGTTTACTGATCTCATTTTCTTTATGGTGTTTCTGTGTTCTGTTTTATTGATTTCCATTTTCATCTTGATTATTTCCTTTTCTCTTTTTTCTTTGGGTTTAGTTTGTTCTTTTTCTAGTTTCTTAAGGTGAAAGTTAAGTCCATTGAGTTGTGATCTTTCACTTTTCTAATATGGAAAGTTTCATATATATATTTCTCTTTAATCACTCTTTAAAATGCATCCTATAAATTTTTATTTGTCATGTTTTCATTATTTAGTTAAAAACATGTTCTAATTTCTCTTTTCATTTATTCTTAGACACTTTGTTTATGTAGAAGTGTGTTACTTCATTTTCAAATACTTGGGGATTTTCCAGATATTTTTCTATTGTCAGTTTCTAAATTAATTCTAATATTATCAGAGAAAATGGTTTATATGTCTTGAGTCCTTTTAGATTCACTGAAATTTGTTTTATGGCCAACGTATGGTCATCTTGCTAAATTAATTTTGTAAGGGAATATTGTGAATTACTACAATTAGTATTTTATCTCTGCTTTCTTCTTTTTCTGTTTTCCCACAAAAAGATAAGAAAACTGTTTAGAATATTTTTTTTTACTATTTTTTCCTCATTTGTTTATTTTGCATTCTTAATATCACTTTGTTATGATATGATATTTTTTCTTTCTAAAAGCTGATTTTGTATTATACAATCCTCATGATTCTTGCTGATATTTTGAGTGGACATATTTTATCTCTCTTAAAATTTATGTATCTGCTTTCTTTTTGAAGTTTGATTCCACACTTGTTTTTATGTGATTTTATACTGGGTCCCTAGAGCTACATAATCTTTTTAGAAGTATAATTTAGGTGTGGCATTGGCTCAGTTAATAATTCCTTCAACTCTATAGCAAACATTTTTACTTGGAAATTTTAACCTGATGTAATTCTCCTACCATTATTTTTTAATTTTTCCTTTATGTATCCATTACTTCAATGATATATAACTTTTCCAGGAGTAATAGAATTTTATTTCTTCAAGGAAAAATATATTTCAGGGGGGCCAAGATAGTGGAACAGCATGGAATTTTCTGTTGCATCTCTCATCCCTAAAATGCAGCCATATCAACACCAAACTATCTTGCACACCTAGAAAACTGATTTGAGCATTAACACTACAATCTGCACAAGTTGAACGACAGAACTCGGCAAGTACATGGCATGGAGAGATGGACTGGGAGAGAGAGAAGCTGTGGAAGACAGGGAGCTGTTTTTGCTTGGGGAGAGAGGACTGAGATCAGGGGAGAGTACAGGAAAAGTAGCCCCCCTCCAAAAAAAGCAGCTGGAGAGAAAGAGAGAGCATGGAAACAGCCTAAGGGAACTGAAAAAAAAATGGGGAAAGGAGAAGGTTTAAATTCCATTAAGACTCTATAAATGGGGAGCACACAGTATGAAACTCTGCAGCTAGTTATCTGGTGGAGCTCTGGTGGGAAGGGTGAATCCCCAGGGACAGAGAGCAAGGTCTGAGGGGTCCTCAAGCCACATGGAGAGAGACAGTTCCCTGCAGGGAGGACATGTGGTAGAGGCTGTGCAACCTGCCCACAGGCAAAGGTCCCAGCCAACCCTGGAAAACAACCACATTCACTGGTGTTTAAACAAGGGCATTAAAGGGCACCTGGGTGGCTCAGTCGGTTAAGCATCTGACTTCGGCTCAGGTCATTATCTCACGGTCCGTGAGTTCAAGCCCCGTGTCGGGCTCTGTGCTGACAGCTCAGAGCCTGGAGCCTGCTTTGGATTCTGTGTCTCCCTCTCTCTCCGACCCTTCCCTGTTCATGCTCTGTCTCTCTGTCTCAAAAATAAATAAACATTAAAAAAAATTTTTTTTAAAAAGGGCATTAATGGTGAAGCCTGGTGCCAGATGTGCGTTGTTATTTACCATAAACTCTAAAAGGCTGCTGCTACACAATTGTGCTAACTTTTTCTGGGGTGGGCTGGCACCCTGCCACAGTCTCTGAGCAACTGCAACAGCGCGATCAGAGGAACATACCAGGGGCTGGCCAGCACTCAGCCATTGCTTGGTGAGATCCTCTCCTAGAGTGTCTGAATGGTTCAAAGCCACAGTCCCTCAGAAGTGAAGAGGTGGGAAACACAGCCCCAGCTGAGATAAAACTCAGAAGGAAGGTGCCGCCTGGCAGCATGATGGTTTGGTCATGGACAGTATTGAAGGGGGGAGTGGACAGAAGTCAGAGACAAGAGGGGTGCTCATCATGCAGAGTACAGATTTCTGAAGCTAGAGACTGGGTAGCTGGGTGATGCCATTTTCACCTCTCCCACGCAAGCACATACACACCTAAACACATCACAACAATCCACCCCAGTAAGCTAAGTAAAGTCATCTAGTGGAGAATGGAGCTGTTACACTAAGCCCCGCCCAACTGGGCCAACTGCGCTCTTGAGGAACACCACAAGTCTCTCTGCTTGCTTAGTTTATGGATTATAAAGTGCTTCATTGTTTGACTTCTAGGGGAAACTTGATGTAATTTCAATCATATTTAATTCTGTTCACTGGTCCATCTATTCAATTTTGTTTTTCCTTTTTTTCTTTTCTTATTCTTGAATACAGAAAGAGAAAAAAATTATTTTTATTTTCCATTTAAAAAATTTTTTTTTTCTAACGTTTATTTATTTTTGAGACAGAGAGTCACAGAGCATGAACGGGGAGGGTCAGAGAGAGGGAGACACAGAATCTGAAACAGGCTCCAGGCTCTGAGCTGTCAGCACAGAGCCTGACATGGGGCTTGAACTCACAGACCGTGAGATCATGACCTGAGCCAAAGTCAGATGCTTAAGCGACTGAGCCACCCAGGCGCCCCAATTTTCCGTTTTTATAAAAAAGATTTTTCTTTCACTTTTTCTACTATACTTTTCATTTTTTTGTAATTTTTAAAAATTCTATTTTATTTTCATAATGTCATTTTATTCAACTTAATTTATTCAATTTTTGAAATTTGCAAACGTTTTCCTTTTTGTCTTTCTTTTTTCTTTTCTTTTCTTTTCTTTCCCTTTTTCTCTATTCCATCAAGCTTCTTTCAACAAACACACCAAAACACACCTAGGATCTAGCATCCTTTATTTAATTTTTTTGTGGTTTTTGATTTTTTGATTTTTATTTTTTTTACTTTATTAATTCCCCTTCTTCCTTCAAAATGACTAAATGAAGGAATTTATCCCAAAAGAAAGAACAAGAAGAAATGACAGCCAGGGACTTAATCAACACAGATACAAGCAAGATGCCCAAACCAGAATTTAGAATTATGATAAGATTACTAGCTGGTGTGGAAAATAGATTAGAATCCCTTTCTGTGGTGATAAAAGAAGTAAAAGCTAGTCAGGATGGAATTAAAAATGCTATAACTGAGCTGAAGTCTCGAATAGATGCCACGGCAGCAAGGATGGATGAAGCAGAGCAGCGAAACAGTGATACAGAGGACAAACTTATGGAGAATAATGAAGCAGAAAAAAAGAGGGAGACTAAGGCAAAAGAGCACAATATAAGAATTAGAGAAATTAGTGACTCATTAAAAAGGAATAACATCAGAATCATAGGCATCCCAGAAGATGAAGAGAGAGAAAAAGGGATAGAAGGTCTATGTGAGCAAATCATAGTGGACAACTTTCCTAAATTTGGGGAAAGATACAGACATCAAAATCCAGGAAGTGCAGAGAACTTCCATTATATTCCATTAGATTCAACAAAACTTCCATTAGATTCAACAAAAACCAACCATCAACAAGGCATATCATGGTCAAATTCACAAAATATCAGGAAAGGATTATGAAAACAACAAGGGAAAAATCCTTAACCTACAAGGGAAGACAGATCAGATTTGCAGCAGACCTATCCAAAGAAACTTGGCAGACCAGAAAGGAGTGGTAGGATATATTCAATGTGCTGAATCAGAAAAATTTGCAGCCAAGAATTCTTTACCCAGCAAGACTGTCATTCAAAATAGAAGGAGAGATAAACAGTTTCCCAGACCAAAACAAAAAAACAAAAAAACAAAAAAACAAAAAAACTAACTAAAGGAGTTCATGACCACTAAATCAGCCCTGCAAGAAATTTTAATGGGGACTGTGTGAGAGGAGAAAAGACCAAAGAGAGAAAAAAGACCAAAAGCAACAAAGACTATAAAGAACCAGAGAACACTACCAGAAACTCCAACTCTACAGGCAACATACTGACAATAAGTCCATATCTTTCAGTACTAACTGTAAATGTCAATGGACTAAATGCTCTAATAAAAACACACAGGGTACAGAATAGATAAGAAAACAAAATCCATCTATATGCTGTTTACAAGACACCCACTTTAGACCTAAAGACACCTTCTAGATTGAAAGTAAGTGATAGAGAACCATCTATCATGCTAATGGTCATCAAAAGAAAGCCAGAGTAGCCATATTTCTATCAGACAGTCTAGATTTTAAAATAAAGAGTGCAACAAGAGATGAAGAGGGACATTATATCATAATTAATCTGTACACCAAGAAGACCTAGCAATTGTAAACATTTATGCCCCAAAAGTGATAACACCCAAATATAAATCAATTAATCACAAACATAAAGAAACTCATTGATGATAATACCATAATAATTGGGGACTTCAACACCCCACTTACAACAATAGACAGATCATATAATAGAAAATCAACAAGGAAACAATGGCTTTGAATGATACACTGGACTGATATAATCAGAATAGATATATTCAGAACATTTCATCCTAAAGAAGCAGAATACACATTCATTTTGAGTGCACATGGAACATTCTCCAGAGTAGATCACATACTGGGACACAAATCAGCCCTCAGCAAGTACAAAAAGATTGAGATCATACAGTGTATATTTTCAGACCACAACACTCTGAAACTCTAAATCAACCACAAGAAAAAATTTGGAAAGATAACAAATACTTGGAGACTAAAGAACATCCAACTAAAGAATGAATGGGCTAACCAAGAAGTTAAAGAGGAAATTAAAAAGTATATTGAAGCTAATGAAAATGATAACACCACAGCCCAGAACCTCTCAGATGCAGCAAAGGCAGTAATAAGAGGGAAGTATATAGCAATCCAGGCTTTCCTAAGGAAGGAATAAAAGTGTCAGATACACAACCTAACCTTACACCTTAAACAGCTAGAAAAAGAACAGCAAATAAAACCTGAAACCAGCAGAAAACAGTAAATAATAAAGATTAGAGCAGAAATCAATGCTATCAAAACCAAAATCAAAAAACAAAATAGAACAGATCAATGAAACCAGGAGCTGGTTCTTTGAAAGACTGAACAAAACTGATAAGCCCCTAGCCAGTTTGATCAAAAAGAAAAAGGAAAAGACCCAAATAAATAAAGTCAACAAAAAAAGAGATCACAACCAACACAGCAGAAATAAAAACAATAATAAGAGAATATTATGAGCAATTATATGCTAATAAAATGTGCAATATGGAAGAAATGGACAAATTCTTAGAAACATACAAACTCCCAAAACTGAAACAGGAAGAAATAGAAAATTAGAACAGACCCATAAACAGTAAGGAAATCAAAATAGTAATCAAAAATCTCTCAAAAAACTAGAGTCCAAGATGTCCAGATGGCTTTCCAGGGGAATTCTTCCAAACATTTAAGGAAGAGTTAACACCTATTCTCTTGAAGCTGTTCCAAAAAATAGAAACGGAAGGAAAACTTCCAAACTCATTCTATGAAGCCAGAATGACCTTAATTCCAAAACCAGACAAAGATCCCACTAAAAAGTACTACAGACCAATTTCCCTGATGAACATGGATGCAAAAATCCTCAACAAGATATTAGCCAACCAGCTCCAACAATACATTAAAAGAACTATTCACCACTACCTAGTGGATTTATACCTGGGATGCAGGGCTGGTTCAATATCTGCAAAACAATCAATGTGACACATCACATCAATAAAAGAAAGAATGGGAACCACATGATCCTCTCAATAGATGCAGAGAAAGCATTTGACAAAGTAAAGCATCCTTTCTTGATAACAACCCTCAAGAAAGTAGGGATAGAAGGAGTATACCTCAAGATCATAAAAGCCATATATGAAAGACCCAACATTAATATCATCCTTAATGGGAAAAAAATGAGAGCTTTCCTCCTAAGGTCAGGAACACGACAGAGATGTCCACTCTTGACACTATTACTCAACATAGTATTGGAAGTCTTAGCTCAGCAATCAGACTACACAAAAGAATAAAAGGCATCCAATTGGCAAGGAGGAAGTCAAACTTTCACTCTTCATACATGACATGATAGTCTATATGGAAAACCCAAAAGATTCCACCAAAAAACTGCTAGAACTGATCCATGAATTCAGCAATGTCACAGGGTATAAAATCAATGCACAGAAATTGGTTGCTATTCCTATACACCAATAATGAAGCAACAGAAAGAGAAATCAAGGAATCGATCCTATTTACAACCACACCAAAAACTGTGAAATACCTAGGAATAAACCTAACCAAAGAGGTGAACAATCTATACACTGAAAACTATAGAAAGCTTAGGAAAGAATTGAAGAAGACACACACAAAAAAATGGAAAAATATTCCATGCTCCTGGAAAGGAAGAACAAGTATTGTTAAAATGTTGATACTACCCAAAGCAATCTACATATTCAATGCAATCCCTATCAAAATAACACCAGCATTCTTCACACAGCTAGAACAAACAATCCTAAAATTTGTATGGAACCAGAGAAGACCATGAATAAACAAAGCAATCCTGAAAAAGAAAACCAAAGCTGGAGGCATCACAATCCTGGACTTCAAGCTGTATTACAAAGCTGTAATCAATAAGACAGTATGGTACTGGCACAAAATCAGACATTCACATCAATGGAAGAGAACAGAGAACCCAGATATGGATCCACAAATGTATGGCCAACTAATCTTTGACAAAGCAGGAAAGAATATCCAATGGAATAAATACAATCTCTTCAGCAAATGGTGCTGGGAAAATTGGACAGTGACATGCAGAAAAATGAACCTGGACACTCTGTTACACCATACACAAAAATAAACTCAAAATGGATGAAAGACCTAAATGTAAGACAGGAAATCATCAAAATCCTTGAGGAGAAAGCAAGCAAACACCTCTTTGACCTTGGCTGCAGCATCTTCTTACTCAACATGTTTCTGAAGGCAAGGGAAACAAAAGCAAAAATGGACTACTGGGATCCCATCAAAATAAATATCTTCTGCACAGTGAAGGAAACAATCAGCAAAACTAAAAGGCAACCGACAGAATGGGAGAAAATATTTATAAATGACGTATAGATAAAGGGTTAGTATCCAAGATCTATAAAGAACGTATCAAATTCAACACCCAAAAAACAAATAATTCAGTGAAGAAATGGGCAAAAGACACAAATAGACACTTCTACAAAGAAGACATCCAGATGGCCAACTGACACATGAAAAAATGTTCAACATCACTCCTCATCAGGGAAAGACAAATCAAAACCACAATGAGATACCACCTCACACCTGTCAGAATGGCTAACATCAACAACTCAGGCAACAACAGATGTTGGCGAGGATGTGGAGAAAGAGGATCTCTTTTGCACTGCTGGTGGTAATGCAAAGTGGTGCAGCTATTCTGGAAAACTGTATGGGGGTACCTCAAAAAATTAAAAATAGAACTACCCTACGACCCAGAAATTTCACTACTAGGTATTTATCCAAGGGATACAGGTGTGCTGTTTCGAAGGGGCAATGCACCCCAATGCTTAGAGCAGTGCTATCTACAATAGCCAAATTATGGAAAGAGCCCAAATGTCCATCAACATATGAATGGACAAAGAAGATGTGGTATATATATATATGTGCATATATATATATATATATATATATGTGCATATATATATATATGTGTGTGTGTGTGTGTACACACATACAATGAAGTATTACTAGGCAATCAAAAAGAATGAAATCTTGCCATTTGCAACTATGTGGATGGAACTGGAGGGTATTATGCTAAGTGAAATTAGAGAAAGACAAATATCATATGACTTCACTCATATGAGGAATTTAAGATACAAAACAGATGAACATAAGGAAGGGAAGCAAAAATAATATAAAAACAAGGAGGGACTCTTAAATATAAGAGTCTCTTAAATATAGAGACTCTTAAATATAGAGAACATAAGAGACTCTTAAATATAGAGAACAAACTTAGGGTTGCTGGAGCAGTTGTGGGGGGGATGGGCTAAATGGGTAAGGGGCATCAAGGAAGACACTTGTTGGGATGAGCATTGGGTGTTATACATAGGGGATGAATCACTGGAATCTACTCCCGAAATCAGTGTTGCAGTATATATTAACTAACTTGGATGTAAATTAAAAAAATAATTAATTAATTAATCAATTAATTAAAAGAAAAAATATTTACATTGGACCTTTAGATATTAGGACCATTTTAAGGAATATATTTTTATAGGTAACTTTTTTTTGGCCAGAATTATTTTTTAATACTAATAATATAACTTACTCAGAAGTTCTTAAAACAAGAATGGCCCTGCTGTTCAAGAGAATTTTTTTGATTTTCAAACTATATACATAAAGATTTGAAAAAAAAAATATCTGCAAATATTGCATGGTATTCAAACTAAAGCCTTTATATGAATCTAAGATAAGTCTATTATTATTTTTCATTGTCTATTAAGGGTCCCATATCTTTGATATCTGATATTCATAAGTCTTTTCTTCTTCTACATCAATGCTAGTAAAACCACCACAAACCAGGTGTGCATGAATACAAGTACTATAGATGTGTGTGAATATATATTACCTTTAAAAACACAAAGACAAAATTCAAAGTTTAAAGGGTGCTGCATTCACTTTTGAAAGTGAGAGTGAGTCATGCTTTTGATTGTATCTCTAGGATCCAGTGAATTGCCATAGGCAATGCTATTTAAGAAAAGAAGAAAAGCATCTTCAAAAAGGTTTCCAGAGTCTATTTCTATTTTTTCTTTTCTCATGGTTTTATTTCATTGTCCAGACAAAACTTTCTATGGCACTTGAAAACTAATATCACTTAAACATTTGAACATATAGTACTGTTTTAGTGTCTTTTATCTCCAAATTAGAGAAATAAAGGGATAGAATCAATTACTTTAGGTTGCCCCATTTAATCCCGCATATCAGAAATGCAATAGGAATGTTTTCTGGTATCCAATAAAATTCAAAAGACCAGGGAAATTGTTTTCATATATCTGAAATTTTTAAAAATTAATAAGTGATATATTTTCATTATAAACAAGCAAAATACAGCAAATACATATTTTCTGTAATTACATCATTAGAGACGACCACTGTTAATGTTTTGGTTTGTAAACTGTTACAGACAACAGATAGATGCATCCATTTATTTAAGTGGCTAATTCTACTAAATTCACCAAATTTCCAAAAGTTTTTTCCTCCTCTTTCTCTGATGTAATACATCCAATCATTAGGAAATATTGTTCCTGCTACCTTTTAAATGTATTTAGTGCCAGTTCAATTCCCTATACTGTCCCACATCCTAGTCTGAATCATTGTCATCTATCAGTAATACAGTAGCCTTCTAGCTGGCCTACTTTTCCATCCTTGAACCTTGCAGACTATTCTTCACATGATAAGAAATTAATCATTTAAAAATATAAATCAAGTCATGCGTTTATTTTTGTCTCTCCAATGGCTTTTAATGTGAATGAGAGTAAAGACAACATTGCAATGGTCTGGAAGAGCTTTTATGATTAACTATTCACCATTTCCATCCAAGACTTCAGACCTATCCAACTCTTCCTTACTCTCTTCCAGCTTCACAGGCCCCTTGTTATTAAAAAAATACCATACATTGTCCTGCTAAAGAAGCTTTTTTTGGCTGCTGTCTCTCTATGAAGAGAGACATTGCTCGGAGGCACACATGGCTGAATACCTCACTTCCTTTGTGTCTATGTTGCGATGTTTTGTGTTTTAGACCAGAGAAGCTATCTCAGATCACCTTCTATAAATCAGGACCCTTCCCCCATTCTCCTTCCTATGCTTTCTCTTTGAAGCATTTATCATTTCTGATTGATATATACCTCCTTGTTTTTGTTTGTCTCTTCACTTTGTCGTGCTCATTTTTGCTGTTCTGTATCTGGAACATTGTTTGGCACATAATGGGCATTTAGCAATTATTTGTTGAGTGAATTGAACAATTATAGATAAAATAACTGTAAGTTCTGTTTTTGGTAAATATAAAGATAGTTACAAGGAAAACACAATGGGATGTTTTAATCAGAGTTATTCCAGAACTCCCCGAAGTTCCTAGGAACTTTTCTGGAACTCCAGGAAAATAATCAATCCAAGGCTTAAAAAGTTAGTTGAAATTCAGTTATCTGGATTATTGAATGTATTTTATTATAGAAACAATGTATTAAAGGCAATGAGATTTGAAGCCAGGACACCAAATTCCTGTTATAACTCATATGGTAGCTGAAAGAATATGGTAGCTCTGAGCACTCTCCTATACCCAGCCCCAAGTTTCATAACATTCTTGAATCATATCCTATGGCTTTTCTGTGACGTGAGTTTGCTTACTGAGTAGTGAAATAGTAGTAAGGTTTTAGTGCCTAGAAGCAGGGTCTCTTGACTGAGGAACACCTAAAAGAGCTTTGAAAAAATTACACCAGTCTGCTTGGGCTGCCAACAAAATCCCATGGTAGCATGGACAGAAATTTCTTACGGTTCTGGAGCTGGAAGTCCAAGATGAAGGTGCCAGCAGGAGTGGTTTCTGGTGATGCCTCTGTCCTTGGGCTGCAGATGGCCACATTTCCCCTGTGTCCTCACACAGCCTTTCCTCTGTGCTCCTGTGCAGAAAGGGAAAGATCTCTGACGTCTTTTCCTTTTCTTATAAAGGCACCAATCCTATCAGAATGAAGCACCACTCTAATGGCCTCATTTAATCTTTATTACCTCTTTAGAGACCCTAACTTCATACAACACATCAGGGGTTAGGGCTTCAATATATGAATGGTGGCAGGGGTCGGGGGAGGCACAATTCAGTCTGTAACAAAAGGCTTTTGCACAAGAAAGTGGGGAGTGGTCTGAGAAAGCGGTTTAACTGCTGGGTACAGGGGTGGCCTGCCTGAGTGAGGAGGCCTAAAGCAGATGGCTATCTTGGTACATGGAGCCTTTGGAGAAGTTTAGTAAATCTCCTACCACCTGTGCTGATTTCCCTAGACATTTCAAATCTAAGCAGCTGCTGTTTATCATCCCTCCCTCCTCTCAGCTGGCAAATCTTGACAAGGACAGGCTGTTTACCCTGACAGTGTTTATTAGGGACAATCTAAGCTTGCAAAGCTTTTCAAGTACAGTTACTCCAGGCTACCAACACAAGAAATACCTGGGGGGAATGTTAGACATGTAGTCCTACAGACCCTAGACCAGACCTACTGAATCAGAATTTCTAGGGCTGGGGCTCTACAATTAGCAGCCATAACAATTATCCCTAGCATCATTTATGCACACCAAAGTTCAAGAACCGTTGAAGAGTTTTGGACAAATTGCTGTTTTGCTATATTGCAGTTTTAATTGTCTTCCTCCCACCTTCTCTCCCTTTTTTCCTGCCTGCCTGCTCTCATTGCTTCCTTTGTTCCTTCGTTTTACCCCCCCTACTTGAAGTCCTAAGCCAGGTCTTTGTATATGTATTTTATAGAAAAATAAGTTAGTATTCTGTTTATTAACATATCCACAGTAATGGTCAGAGTGTAAGAAAGCAAATATATTGCAGCAGTGTGGGGAGTTGCTGAGGATCCAGCAAAGGAAGAACACGCTCTAAAATAGGGGTTGCAGATAATAAGATCTCTCAAGGGGAGAAAGAGGTGATCAAGACTGGGGCAGGAGTTTTGCTCAGAAGATGCTAGTCTCAACATTAATTAAGAAGCGGGCAGTTCCTTTATTGGAAAGAGGGTGAAAAGCTTGGAAGGGAAAGATGGAACAGATGTGTTTGATGTATATTCCAATTGTCTGATTGGTTTTTTAGTTCCTGTTTGTGTTTAGAAGCCATTATGCAGGAGGGACCCTCAGTAGAGGCAAGAGCCTCTAGCTGGCTTATATGCAGAACCTCTGTTTGTTGATAAGAGCTCTTAAGCCTCAGGAGGGTCAGATCAGTTGCTTAGAAGGAACTTTTTTTTTTCTTGCTTTCTCCTAGGGCTAGTGGTACCAACCATCTTAGATAAAGCAAGTAATAGTTTCCAGCCAGAAAGAGAAAATTGGGTTTGGAAAAGCATTCTAATCAGTTCAAACTGAGCCCTTCTGATTGTTAGAATTCTGAGGGATTGTGTGTGATTCTAGAACAGATCATGTTCGATGGGCCCTTCAAATTCTGCATTATTACACAAAGGCTCTCTGATTCATGGATTTTATTCAAGCCCCTTAAGCGTAATTTGGAAAATGGGATGAAGCAGGAACAGAGGCAATATTTTCTGCTCTTTTTTGTTGACCAAGAAAGAAACACACTTTTAAGTGATTTGGTTATCGAAAGGAGACTCTCCTAGCCCTGTCACCTAGCTCTCATGACCTCAATCCTACTTATTAAGTGGAGCCCAGGGAGCTTGTCTGAACGCTGTCAGCTTATGGTTTATCCCAGGAGATTCTTTACAAAAAACCAAGGATCGTGCATAACTGGCTAAGACTAAACTCCAGGCAAACCATTATTACACAGCTGAGGTCAAGAGAGAATTACCTGGAGAGGCACAATGCCCCAGGTCTTATAAGCTTCATTGATGAAGTGGATTCAAGAGGGTTAGTGACTCTTGGCATGACCTTCAATTGGTTTGTTTCTCTGTACTGATTTTTCTCCCTAATCCAATGTGTCCTATAAGTTTCAGTTTGAGTTATCTTCATAAACAATTGTTTGATTAATGACCTTCTTCTTGCCTAGAAATTGAATCCCCAACATGTTTTTTAGGTATATCTGACTATCTAAAAACTAGTTCTTAAAAATATGGTTCACAGACCAGTAGCCTCAGCATCACTTGGGTATTTGTTAGAAGTGCACATTCTCAGGTCTCATTTCAATATTATAAAATCAGAATTTCTGGAAATGGGGTGCAGTGATTGTGGTAAAGTTCCAGGTGATTCTAATATGCTAAAATTTTAGAACCCCTACTCTAAACCCTAACAACCCACTTTTCTTAATTTACCATTTTCCACTTCCTTTCTACTATGACTATTTATGGTTCTCTAAATGACCTCCATATTTGTTATCCCCTAGTCCATTTATGGAGTTTTCTTGGACAGGAATGAAATTTTTCCATCTATGCCACTTGGATATCACCAGTCCTTTAAGGTCCAGTTCAAATGACAGTCTTTCCCCAATGCACTATTTACATTTGGGACTGGAGGTAATTCATTGTTGTGAGGCCTACCCTATGTATTCTAGGAAGTTTCACAATACCACCCCCCCGCCCAAGCTCAACCCACTAGATGCCAGTGATACCCCCAGTTCTGACAACCAAAAATGTATCTAGACATTGTCAAATCTTGACCAGGGGGAAAAAATCCCCCTTGGTTGAGAATCAGTGGTATACTCTTATCATTCTATCATTTACATCATATCCCAAAGCCAGACTCAATTTCTTCATTTTCTTTGTTTCTAGAGAAATTGGGCTCTTATTATTTTGCTAAGTAAGAATGGGAAAGTTGTATTGTTTTTTTAAGAATAAAAAAATGAAATTTTATATATGAATATACAAAAATCTTTTATGGGTGTACATAAAAGTCTTTAAAAAACTATAAAATGATATGAATATGTAAGACAAACTTCATCTTTTGTGATGTTTCTTTATGCCATTCATTCATTCATTCATTCATTCAAAAAATGGAGCACTTTCCCACATTTCAGTTGCTACCTAGACTGGCATAATTAGGTTCCCCAGAGCAGAATGATAGACTAGGAGTATTTATGAGCTGTTATTCAACTTTGTTTCGATAAGATACAGATACTGGTAGTGGGAATGAACCCATCATATGTTTAGGGGATGAAATTTAGTCAAGTGGGTGGGGCATGGGGCATTGTGAAGGTTAATTTTACATATTAGCTTGAAGGATACTTTTAGAAGGGATTAACATTTAAATTGGTGAGCTTTGAGTAAGCAGATTGCCCTCCATGAAGAGGTGGGTCTCTTCCACTTTAAAGTTTGGAGGTCCAGGGGCGCCTGGGTGGCGCAGTCGGTTAAGCGTCCGACTTCAGCCAGGTCACCATCTCGCGTTCCGTGAGTTCGAGCCCCGCGTCGGGCTCTGGGCTGATGGCTCAGAGCCTGGAGCCTGTTTCCGATTCTGTGTCTCCCTCTCTCTCTGCCCCTCCCCCGTTCATGCTCTGTCTCTCTCTGTCCAAAAAATAAATAAACGTTGAAAAAAAAAAATTAAAAAAAAAAAAAGTTTGGAGGTCCAAATAGAACAATAAGACTGGCCTCCCTGAGTAAGAGTGAATTTTCTAGCAGAATGCCTTTAGGGGGAAACTGTGCCATCTTCTCTGCTGGGTCTCCAGCCTGCTGGCTCACGCTGAAGAGTTCTTGATTAAAGAAATTAAATTCTTGATTTAAGGAAAGGATCATATTCTATATGGGAGCCCAAAATATTCTCAAAGACCATTATCAATATCATAAAACCCAATTATAAATAGGCATATTGAATTCAGTTCATAAAGACAGTGATCCTTTGAGAACTTTGGACTATTAACAATATGTTCTAAAGTAGTTTCCTTTGTAACAAAAAGTTGTTTCCAGACTCACAAGGCTTTCTGTTTTCAGAATAACATCAACAAAACACCAATGGACTTACATTCCATTTGTGTCCACTTTTCCTGGGCTCTATCTACTTTGTTGCCTTACTCTTTAAATAGTTAGGAAGTGCAAGCTAGTGTCATTACCTTTTCCCTGCCATCACAGAATGAGTTTCCAGACTGAAAAACACTATGGAAGCATGATGAGGTATACAGATTCCTGAGCCATATCCTCTTCAAGATTCTGTTTCAACGGTTCTGAAATGGGCTGAGGGATTTACATTTTTGCATTGCACTAGTCTCACTAAATAGTTCTAATGCGGAAAAATGGTGAAGACTGGACGTAAGCAATACTTTTAGCTCCTCACATACTAATAATGTGCAGCCAACAAAAACATTAAAAACTTTGGTGTAAACATATTGTAGGCAGAGAACTGCAATGGGGAAAATGACTTTGCTAAATAAGTCTCTTTGCTTCTTTCCTTCTCCTCTAAGACCTGGTCCTTCTCTTTTTCTTTCTTCTTTCAGAGCCTCCTCAAAGTTATCGCTGTTTGGGGAGCCTTCAGTGAGTAGTCAAAGAAGATGTCATTGCTTCAATTATTCTCAATTGTCATTTCAAATACTCAGTTTTGGTGCCAATACATATTTAACCAAAGTTGATACCAAAATATAGCTTTGAGTTATTAATTTTACTTAAGGGAAAGGTAAAATTCCCCTTTTCAAAAAAAGTGGCATCTCCTATATGTCATTTTTTCAACTTGCTTGATACTTTGCAAGGATGATTTGTATATCACTACTGCACCAATATAACATTCTTAGGTTTAATGGGTTGAGGGAAAACATTTCAGCATGTAAGCCAGAATGATTACTTGTTAGAAAAGAGGAGGAAGATTCCTGAAAACTCTGTGCTCCTAATAGAAGTGTGGTACAAGGCCAAAGAAGGGATAACGCTTCCAAGAAAGACAATTAGGAGCAGACAATATCAGAAAGGCATTAACAAAGGAAAAATCATACATACAGAGACGTACACAGTAGACTGGGAATTTTAAGGGCAGTTTGTATGCCTACATAAAAAGATATAGAGATGTGATGAATACTCCCAAGGAAAATAATTAATTCACTGGGCTGCAGAGAAGATAGTGGGTACTAATAGAAAGAAGGGAGAAAAGTTGGATTGTTAAGAGCAATAAAAATGGTCTGTGTATTAGTTTTCTGGGACTGCTCTAACAACATATCACAGACTGGATGACTTAAACACCACATATGTATTTTCTCCAGTTCTGGAGGCTAGAAGTCCATGATCAAGATTTATTTTGTCTGAGTCCACTTTCCTTGGCTTATAGATGACCATCTGCTCTTGTGTCTTTATATCATCTTCCCTCTGTGTGTGTCTATATCCTAATCTGGTCATACTGGATTAGGGTTTACCCTAATGACCTCACTTTAATATAATTATCTCTTTAAAGATCCTATATTCAAATATAGTTGCATTCTGTGGTATTGGGGTTAGGATTTCAACATATGAATTTTGGGGGTTGGCCCCAAATAGTCTGTTAAAACAGCATGAATTTTAATATCATCAAAATATGTTCCACCTATGTAAAAATAGCTATGAACCTGGGGTCTTTGGTGGATTTTGACACTTCAGTTTTGGAGTATCAAAATAGCTATCCCAATCACTCCAGCTTTAGCTTTCATCCACCCTCTCCTGTTCCTGTCACTTTGCCCAACAGAAATCTTGGCATAGAGCAGTTTGGCTCCCACAGACAGATTTCAGGGCAGGGATAGCACACAAGAGTTAATTTACTGCAGTCAAGCATTAGACAGCCCAGCAATGCTAGAAGATTAATTTCTTGCTAACAAACTCACGAAAATGCTATCATGATGACTTGTGTTATGGGGCATGATGAAAGTTCATGGTCATGTACACTTGTGCTAGTCACTGTCAGTGGGGGGTAGAAGGAAATAAAATACACACCATCTGGTACTCTGTGCAAAGGACCCTGGAGACTCTCACTGAGGTTTTCTCATGTACCAGGTAATGTGTAATGCTTCTGACACACAAGTATTCCATTTAATCCAAGCAATAACCTCACAAAATTGACACTTTACGGATGAGTAAAGTCAAGGTTTAGCAACTTGTCCAAGGTCATATAGATTTTTAAAACAGCTTCATTAAAGTAAAATGATATATACTCAACTGTATGTGTCCAAAGTGTATAATCTAATGTATTTTGATATGTGTTTATGTCGCTGAAGCCACTAGCATAATCAAGGTAGTGAACTATCAGTGTCCCTGAGAAGTTCCCTCATGCTCCTTTGTCATCCCTCCATCCTTTATTCCCCTGCAGCCACCATTCCTCGACACATCCCAGGTAACCACTGATCTGTGCTCCATCACTGTATATTAGTATGCATGTCCTAGAATTTCTTTCAAATGGAATCATACAGTATGTGATACTTTTTATATTGTTTGGCTTCTTTCCCTCAAGATAACTATTTTGAAATTGATTACTATTATACCAAATATCAATAGTTCATTTCTTTTTTTATTGCAGTGTAGCATTCCATTGTATAGATACACCATGATTTGTGTATCCACTCATCTGTTGTTGGATATTTGTGTTTTTTCCAGTTTGGGGTTGTTACAAATAAAGCTGGTATAAATGTTTTTTACTCAAGTCCTTGTATGGACATATAGTTTCACTTCCTTTGGGAAAATACCTAGAAGTGAAATGGCTGGATCATGTGGTAAATATTATATAGTTGAGTCTTTTTTTTTTTTTGACTGATCTGACACTTTCTGTTCTTAATTGGAGCGTTTAAACAATTTACACTTAATGTGGTTATTTATATGGTTAGGTTTAAGTCTATGATCTTCCTATTTGTTTTCTATTTGTCTCATCTGAACTTTGTTCCTTACCCTTCTTTTTCTGTCTCCCTTTGGAATGATTGAGTATTCCTTATGATTTAATTTTATCTCTTTTGTTATCATTACCTATAGCAGGGCAATAGTAAGGCTTACTTCATTTGTTCCCCACGTGTCTTGTTTTGCCTGATGCCCAGTGTCATGAACACTATTTTTCTTTCATATGCTTTGGTTATAATGGTTGTTTTAGGTAGGACAGGAAACCCAGACCCTGCTATTCTATCTTGGCTGGAGGATTCTTATGTCTATCTGTTATACAGATTTTAAGCAGCAGATTGGAACCGGAAGGTGAGTATCTCTCATTGTACTGACAACCAGAGTTAAGGAATCTAGAACTCCACTCTATCATGACTCATCTTTCAGATCACCTTTCTGTAGTTTTTATTCCCTCAAAATTTGCTCTTGGAGTTTATTACTGTCCTGTATGTAAATATATATATATATATATATATATATATATATATATATATATTCATGTATATGTCAACATACAGTATTATTATTATTATTATTGCCCTACCTTCTGTAAGACAGCCCTGGTTAAATGTTGAATGTGATTAATAAATGATAGATACATTAAAATAAAAAACAAACAGAGACAGCCTTGAAAATCCCCTGAGCAGATAAAACCAGTTTAGTAATACAAACAAAGATTAATTTAGCTTATTTTGTGAGACTAATTTGACCTAGGTCACTTCTTGCTTATGCCTATGGAAATCATAAGCAAAGCTTAAACTGTTTCCCCAGGTTGATATGAAGTAATCATTGACCAATTCCCTATCAATTGAGAAAATTCTAATATAACCAATAACTATGAAGAATAAACAGTTACTGTCTTCTTACTATATAAGCTGCTTTGTAAAATATATCTCTAAGCTTGATTCCATGCTTTGGTTTGAGTGATCTCAGTTTGCAAACTGTCTTTTTGGTGTGTGCACAATAAACATTTACTAAATACTACTCTGGTGAATCACTGGCTTTACTTCTTTGATTTCTGAACTTTTGACAGGTATTTGTTAGGAATTCATGCTATTTTATGACTCTCTTAAAGGTCTAATTAATACAAACCAGTGCTAGATAGTTTTATAAAATTTCTAATAAAATGGAGTTAAAAAATCATCCAAAAATAACCTCCTAAAGAATACTACGTGAGAAATTGATTAAAAATTATGAATTCAAACACACACTGACTAAAAAAATATCTGTAACAAATGACAATTTATTATGTAAACACTCAGACTAATTCTTAAATTCAGATATAATTTTTATCTGACTTGAGGATTTATTTTTAAAGGGTCATTACCATTATTGCTCTTCATTGAAGGGTTATCAGAACTTCTCTTTTCCAAGGTGAAAAACACACATATTTTAAGAATTTTCTCATCATTTTATTCCACATTTCTACATATAAGTGCATTTTAAAAAATGCTAAGTGGTTTTATTTCCATAGAAATGCCAACAATAGGTACATCTGTGCACAGGCTATCATCTGTAGTCACTCATAGAATTTTACACATTCATAGAGTTGGGAAGCATTTAAAAATAGTGGGGCACCTGGGTGGCTTAGTCAGTTGAGCATCCAGCATCAACTCAGGTCATGATTTCATGGTTTGTGAGTTCGAGCCCCCCGTCTGGCTTGCTGCTCTCAGCACTGAGCCTGCTTCAGATCTTCTGTCCCCGCCGCCCCCCACCCCATCCCTTCTCTGCATGTACTCTCTCTCAAAAATAAATAAACTTAAAAAAATAAAAATAGCATTACCTCTCCAAGGATATTACTCTTATTTGAGGCAATAAGGAGACTACAGATAAGTTGGATATTACTACCATCACTGACTACTTCACACAAGTTTCTAAGAACTTATCTTTGAAAAACATGTATTTTTACCTTCATTCGAGTAATTGAAACATTGGTTTTAGAAAAACAAAGGACAAAAAAAAAAACAAAATGAGCAAATGTCTATTAGACAAACTACATATTCACACTATTTGAAGGACCTTCAGGGCCACAATGCAGTTATATTGTAAAAACAGTTTATAGTGAAAGAAAAGCTTAGCTGTTGGTCACTTAGGCAATCACTAAGCATCGTTAAACTCGATGTTGACAAGAGGATAAAGTGAAGTAACAGATACGAAGGCATTTTGAAAGCTGTTAATCATGTCAGAAGAGAAAGGAATTTTATTAGAAATCACCTTTTTCTCGCTTCAGTTATAGCAATTTTATGGTAAAAATAGGACTCACAACCCAGATATCTTATCCATCCTCCCCCCCCCCCCCCGGTAAATTTTCCATTTTTTAACCCTAATTTAGTGTGTATGTGTGTCTGCCTGTATGTCTTTATAAACCAAAAGTTGTATTTATTGATGGATTGGTGATGGACTTCAACTCAAGTTGATTCTGGAAAAAACATCATTTCAAAATAACTTCCTTTCTTTCCTATTGGCCATACATCTTCTTCCATGCCTTTATGCTTGTAGCTATGACTTTTTGTAGCAGTCTCTAATCTCCACACTTTTTAGCTCCCTTTATACAGATTTTACTTACTCTACAAAACTGGCTGAAATCTCACTTCTTTAGTGAAGATGTTTTTCACTTTTCTGGTTAATGATTAGCTTTTCCTTCTTTGAATCCCTTATCGGCTTAGCCTGCATGCAACTCAGTTTTGCACACAGTATTTATTTGCTACTGCTTTTTTTCTCTGCAACTAGATTACCCAGATAATTCTCTTGAGAACTACTGGACAACACCACTCAGAAGTCCTGTAGATGCTTTAAACTCAGTAAGAGCACTTAAAGTCTCCAAATCTATTTTTCTTCTTTATTCCTTTTTCCAGTGAATAGTACATATGTCTGGCTAGTTTTGCAAGCCAAGAAACCTCAGAGACATGCTTAATGTCTCCATGACTTTTACATTTCCATTTCAAGATAAGAGTCAGTAATTTTTAGCATGTCATGGAAATCTCTTTATGACTTTACCTCTGCTTCACTCCAAAAGTCTTTCTTGACTCCATATTCCCTCTACCTACTGCTGTACCACTGTTCTGCTCTTGTGGATCAAACTTCTCAAAATATTTTTCTTTCTCTTCATCTTTACTTACTCATCTCTCACTCATGCGTCTTTGCTCCAAATTGACTTCCATATCTAAGATACAACTGAAACAGCCCTTGGCAAGATACAATTTCCATGTTAGCAAAGCTAACAGATCCTTTTCTGTTCTGATTTTATTTGCATTCTCATCAGATTCAATGGATCACTGCACACTTTCTGAAATATTATCTGACTCTGACCTCCATGACAACACTTTACCCTAGATTTCCTTATACCTCATTAGTTGTTCCTTGTCTATTTCTTCTCCCAGCTCATCTTTTCTTGAGTTCTGGAAGATTCTCAAGGCTCTTTTCAAGGCCTTCTTCTCTTTTCATCCAGTACATTTCCCCCTGGATGATTTAATCAAATCCCTTCTATAACCTTAATATCATTTATCTTCTAATGGCTCCCACATTTATTGCTTCGGGATACAATCTTCTTTGGATTCCCCACTCACACATCTAAAGAGCCTACTCCTTTCGTACCTGAATGTCTTATACACAATTCAACTGAATACATTCAACATCAGATCATTGCACTTCCTTCAGGTCTTCTCTATTCCTAGTATCCTACATTTCAGTAAATAACTTGTTTACTGAAGCCAAACTTGAGAATAATTACCAAATACTTCCCTCCTTCTCACTATTCAGATTCAATCAACCATTGCATATTGTTGATGCAACTTCTTAAATATTAAAATTTTTTTCTACTTATTTCCATCTTTATGGCTACCTTCCTAGCACAAGGCATTGCCTTACTTATTGATGTAGCCTTCTAAATAGTGCCCATATCCACCTTTGTTCAACTGTAGTCTATTCACTACACTGTGACCAAGGGGTCTCTCTGAACTTGCAAATTATATCATGTCACTTCTTTGTTAAAAATCCTCTGTGACTACCAATATGTTCTTAGAATTATGCCAAAACCTTAATATAGTCTATAAGACTTTGCATGGATGTTCAATCTTTCTCCACTTGCTTCCTCTTCTCTTAGCTAACTCCTGCTCATTCTAAATTAATTACCTTCTTTGAATAATTCCATACTGCTTTAGCTACCTCTCTTAATTAGATGTTTTTAAAATATCTTTTACTTTTACTTTGTTGCACTTATCATAATTATAAACAATGATTGATTTATGTAATTACTTATCTAAATTTTATTTGACATAATATGTTTTAAATTTCATCAAGTCTGGGATTCTCTGGTTCACCACTGTATCTCCAGCATTAGCAAATGTATTGGTCTATAATCACTTCTCAATCTGCTCTTCCTGAATGAATGAATAAATACATGGATGCATAAATCTCAGCTTCTGCCATTCCTACCTCTCACTCTCAAGCCCAGCCACACATATAAATTTGCTAGTTCTGGACTATATCATCTTTCCTCTGGACTATATCATCTTTCCTCTAACCTTGGCACCTTTGCACCAACTATTCTCTGTGTGTGGATGCTCCTGTGTGACCTTCACTGGCTGATTGACTCCATATTTCAACACCCAGCTCAAGTGTCAGTCTCATCAGGAGGCTTTCACTTACTGTCCATCAACTGGACTTATACGTTCCTCACCCCACAGCACCCACATTCTATTGGACTCTGCCACCAGAGCATCACACTGCTAACTTCTGCCCTAGCCACTTGCACTCTTTTGTGTTCGTTTACCTGTGTTTTCTTTTTTTTCTCTCCTGAGCTTTAATCTTCTAGAGAGTGGACTAGTGCCTTTTAGACCTGCATGTTTAGAGGTGAATCCTGTGCCTGGCATTTAGACAATGACCAACCCACATCTATAATGATACTTCTTGAATAAATAACTCCTTGACAGCTGGGACAATGTGTTTGACATCTTTAACATCTACCACTAGGTTTTGGGCAATTTTAAATAAGAGATGTTCAGTTAATATTAAATAGCTAAGCACCCAGTATTTCATTTAATGCCTGTGACAGCTTCTCATTATATTCTTTACTCTCTGTACCTTTCTCTTTTGTGTTGTCCCCACCCTCAACTTGTAAAGCTCGTTATGCAGTGAAAACATTTTGCAGGGAGAGAAGTTCCAAAAGTAAAAAATGGAGCTACTAAAAATATACAGATTTATGTCCTCAACAATGTATCTATTAAAACAACTAAGTGAACCTAGGAGGAAGATGCGGCATAGGAGGACGCTGGGCTCACCGCGTCCTGCTGATCGCATAGATTCCACCCACATCTGCCTAACTTACCCAGAAAATTGCCAGAAGACTAGTAGAACGGACTCTTCAGAGCCAAATGGAGACAAGAGACCCCACGGAAGAGGGTAGGAAGGGAGGAGAGGTGGTGCACGCTACACAGACTGGCGGGAGGGAGCCGGGGCGGTGGAGGGGCAGCCCACCCAGCAAGGCAGAGCCCCCAAGTCTGGCTTGCAAAAGCAGAGGGGCCGGACGGAGTGTGTTCTGACAGCCAGCGGGACTTAACATCTGGAATGTTATAAGTCAACAGCTCTGCTCGGAGAGCGGGAGGGTGAGAGGACACCAGGAGGGAGAGGTGTTGAGCCCTGGAGGACAGAGCTCAGCTTGGCAGGAAACAAAGGTGCTGGGAAGCACAGTCTCCCTTGCCCATCCCCCAGCCAAAATCCCAAAGGGAACCAGTTCCCGTCAGGGAACTTGCTTGCACTGTGCAAACACCCAATGCTGTGCTTCTGTGGATCCATCCCTCTGACGGGTCTGCCTCCCTCCCAGTGCCACAGGGCCCCTCCTGAAGCGGACCACTGAAGGCAAAGAGAGCTGAGCCTGCCCTTCCTGCCCCTGTGCACCTTGCGGATCCACCCCGGGTAAGATGCCAGATCCCATCAAAATAGTACCACAAGACTGTCAGTGTGCAAGTAGCCCAGACAGAGGCCACACCACTCCACAGTGAGTCCTGCCCCTGGGAGAGGGGAAGATAAGGTACACACCAGTCTGAGTATGGCCCCAGTGGTGGGCTGCCAGCAGACATCAGCTCTGACTGCGGCTCCGCCCACCAATGCAAGTTACTCCAGACAGCACAGAGGAAGAGCCCTGCAGTTCCCCGCCACTCCAGGGACTATCCAAAATGATGAAACGGAAGAATTCTCCTCAAAATAAACTCCAGGGAGTAGCGACAGCTAACGAACTGATCAAAAACGATTTAAGCAATATAGCAGAAAACGAATTTAAAATAATAGTCATAAAATTAATTGCTAGGCTTGAAAACAGTATACAGGGCAGCAGAGAATCTATTACTACAGAGATCAAGGGACTAAGAAACAGTCAGGAGGAGCTAAAAAATGCTATAAATGAACTGCAAAATAAAATGGAGGCGACCACAGCTCAGATTGAAGAGGCAGAGGAGAGAATAGGTGAATTAGAAGATAAAATTATGGAAAAAGAGGAAGCTGAGAAAAAGATAAAAAAATCCAGGAGTATGAGGGGAGACTTAGAGAACTAAGTGACATAATTAAACTAAATAATATATGCATAATTGGGATTCCAGAGGAGGAAGAGACAGGGAAAGGTGCTGAAGGTGTACTTAAAGAAATCATAGCTGAGAACTTCCCTGAACTGGGGAAGGAAAAAGGCATTGAAATCCAAGAGGCACAGAGAACTCCCTTCAGACGTAAATTGAATCGATCTTCTGCACGACATATCATAGTGAAACTGGCAAAATACAAGGATAAAGAGAGAATTCTGAAAGCAGCTAGGGATAAACATGCTCTAACATATAAAGGGAGACCGATAAGACTCGTGACGGATCTGTCTATTGAAACTTGACAGGCCAGAAAGGAATGGCAGGAAATCTTCAACATGATGAACAGAAAAAAATATGCAGCCGAGAATCCTTTATCCAGCAAGTCTGTCATTTAGAATAGAAGGAGAGATAAAGGTCTTCCCAAACAAAAACTGAAGGAATTCATCACCACTAAACCAACCCTACAAGAGATCCTAAGGGGGACCCTGTGAGACAAAGTACCAGAGACATCACTACAAGCATGAAACCTACAGACATCACAATGACTCTAAACCCATATCTTTCTATAATAACATTGAATGTAAATGGACTATATGCGCCAACCAAAACACATAGGGTATCAGAATGGATAAAAAAACAAGACCCATCTATTTGCTGTCTACAAGAGACTCATTTTAAACCTGAGGACACCTTCAGATTGAAAGGGAGGGAATGGAGAACTATCTATCATGCTACTGGAAGTCAAAAGAAAGCTGGAGTAGCCATACTTATATCAGACACACTAGACTTTAAATTAAAGGCTATAACAAGAGAGTAAGAAAGGCATTATATAATAATTACAGAGTCTATCCATCAGGAAGAGCTAATAATTATAAATGTCTATGTGCCAAATACGGGAGCCCCCAAATATATAAAACAATTACTCACAAACATAAGCAACCTTATTTATAAGAATGTGGCAATTGCAGGGGAATTTAATACTCCACTTACAACATTGGATAGATCATCTAGACACAGAATCAATAAAGAAACAAGGGCCCTGAATGATACACTGGATCAGATGGACTTGACAGATATATTTAGAACTCTCCATCCCAAAGCAACAGAATATACTTTCTTCTCAAGTGTACATGGAACCGCCTCCAAGATAAATCACATACTGGGTCACAAAACAGCCCTTCATAAGTGTAAAAGAATTGAGATCATACCATGCATACTTTCAGACCACAATGCGATAAGCTTGAAATCAACCACAAGAAAAAGTGTGGAAAACCTCCAAAAGCATGGAGGTTAAAAGAACACCTTACTAAAGAATGAATGGGTCAACCAGGCAATTAGAGAAGAAATTAAAAAATATATGGAAACAAATGAAAATGAAAATACAATCCATACGCTCTGGAATGCAGTGAAGGCAGTCCTGAGAGGAAAATACATTGCAATCCAGGCCTATCTCAAGAAACAAGAAAAATCTCCAATACAAAATCTAACAGCATACCTAAAGGAAATAGAAGCAGAACAGCAAAGACACCCCAAACCCAGCAGAAGAAGAGAAATAATAAAGATCACAGCAGAAATAAACAATATAGAATCTAAAAAACTGTAGAGCAGATCAATGAAACCAAGAGTTGGTTTTTTTGAAAAAATAACAAAATTGATAAACCTCTAGCCAGGCTTCTCAAAAAGAAAAGGGAGAAGACCCAAATAGATAAAATCATGAATGAAAATGGAATTGTTACAACCAATCCCTCAGAAATACAATCAATTTTCAGGGAATACTATGAAAAATTCTATGCCAACAAACTGGAAAACCTGGAAGAAATGGACAAATTCCTAAACACCCACACTCTTCCAAAAATCAAACAGGAAGAAATAGAAAGCTTGAACAGACCCATAACCAGCGAAGAAATTGAATCGGTTATCAAAAATCTCCCAACAAATAAGAGTTCAGGACCAGATGGCTTCCCAAGGGAATTCTACCAGACATTTAAAGCAGAGATAATACCTATCTTTCTCAAGCTATTCCAAAAATAGAAAGGGAAGGAAAACTTCCAGACTCATTCTACGAAGCCAGTATTACTTTGATTCCTAAACCAGACAGAGACCCAGTAAAAAAAGAGAACTACCGGCCAATATCCCTGATGAATATGGATGCAAAAATTCTCAATAAGATACTAGCAAATCGAATTCAACGGCATATAAAAAGAATTATTCACCATGATCAAGTGGGATTCATTTCTGGGATGCAGGGCTGGTTCAACATTCGCAAATCAATCAACGTGATACATCACATTAATAAAAGAAAAGATAAGAACCATAGGATCCTGTCAATCGATGCAGAAAAAGCTTTTGACAAAATTCAGCATCTTTCTTAATAAAAACCCTCGAGAAAGTTGGGATAGAAGGAACATACTTAAAGATCATAAAAGCCATTTATGAAAAGCCCACAGCTAACATCATCCTCAATGGAGAAAAACTGAGAGCTTTTTCCCTGAGATTGGGAACACGACAGGGATGTCCACTCTCACTGCTGTTGTTTAACATAGTGTTGGAAGTTGTAGCATCAGCAATCAGACAACAAAAGGAATTCAAACGCATCAAAATTGGCAAAGATGAAGTCAAGCTTTCGCTTTTTGCAGATGACATGATATTATACATGGAAAATCCGATAGACTCCACCAAAAGTCTGCTAGAACTGATACATGAATTCAGCAAAGTTGCAGGATACAAAATCAATGTACAGAAATCAGTGGCATTCTTATACACTAACAATGAAGCAACAGAAAGACAAATAAAAAACTGGTCCCATTCACAATTGCAACAAGAAGCATAAAATACCTAGGAATAAATCTAACCAAAGATATAAAAGATCTATATGCTGAAAACTATAGAAAGCTTATGAAGGAAATTGAAGAAGATATAAAGAAATGGAAAAACATTCCGTGCTCATGGATTGGAAGAATAAATATTGTTAAAATGTCAATACTACCCAAAGCTATCTATACATTCAATGCAATCCCAATCAAAATTGTACCAGCACTCTTCTCGAAGCTAGAAAAAGCAATCCTAAAATTTGTATGGCACCACAAAAGACCCCAAATTGTCAAAGTAATATTGAAGAAGACAAAAGCAGGAGGCATCACAATCCTAGACTTTAGCCTCTACTACAAAGCTGTCATCATCAAGACAGCATGGTATTGGCACAAAAACAGACACACAGACCAATGGAATAGCATAGAAACCCCAGAACGAGACCCACAAAAGTATGGCCAACTAATCTTTGACAAAGCAGGAAAGAATATCCAATGGAAAAAAGACAGTCTCTTTAACAAATGGTGCTGGGAGAACTGGACAGCAACATGCAGAAGAATGAAACTAGACCGCTTTCTCACACCATTCACAAAAATAAACTCAAAATGGATAAAGGACCTGAATGTGAGACAGGAAACCCTAGAGGAGAAAGCAGGGAAAAAGCTCTCTGACTTCAGCTGTAGCAATTTCTTACTTGACACATCTCCAAAGGCAAGGGAATTAAAAGCAAAATGAACTATTCGGACCTCATGAAGATAAAAAGCTTCTGCACGGCAAAGGAAACAATCAACAAAACTAAAAGGCAACCAATGAAATGGGAAAAGATAGTTGTAAATGACATATCGGACAAAGGGCTAGTATCCAAAATCTATAAAGAGCTCAGCAAACTCCACACCCAATAAACAAATAATCCAGTGAAGAAATGGGCAGAAAACATGAATAGACACTTCCCTAAAGAAGACATCCGGATGGCCAACAGGCATATGAAAAGATGCTCAATGTCACTCCTCATCAGGGAAATACAAATCAAAACCACACTCAGATATCACCTCACGCCAGTCAGAGTGGCTAACATGAACAAAACAGGAGACTATAGATGCTGGAGAGGATGTGGAGAAACGGGAACCCTCTTGCACTGTTGGTGGGAATGCAAACTGGTGCAGCCACTCTGGAAAACAGGGTGGAGTTTCCTCAAAAAGTAAAAATAGACCTACCCTATGACCCAGCAGTAGCACTGCTAGGAATTTACCCAAGGGATATAGGAATACTGATGCACAGGGGCACTTGTACCCCAATGTTTATAGCAGCACTCTCAACAATAGCTAAATTATGGAAAGAGCCTAAATGTCCATCAACTGACGAATGGATAAACAAATTGTGGTTTATATACACAATGGAATAGTACATGGCAATGAGAAAGAATGAAATATGGCCTTTTGTAGCAACATGGATGGAACTGGAGAGTGTTATGCTAAGTGAAATAAGTCATACAGAAAAGGACAGATTCCATATGTTTTCACTCTTATGTGGATCCTGAGAAACTTAACAGAAGACCATGGGGAGGGGAAGGAAAAAAAATGGTTAGAGAGGGAGGGAGCCAAACCATAAGAGACTCCTAAAAACTGAGAATAAACTGAGGGTTTATGGGGGGTGGGAGGGAGGGGTGGGTGGGTGATGGGTTGAGGAGGACACCTGTTGGGATGAGCACTGGGTGTTGTATGGAAACCAATTTACACACATTAAAAACTAAAATAAGTAAATAAATAAATAAATAAATAAATAAATAAATAAAACAACTAAGTGAAATATCAAATCTAGGCAGACATTTGAGGTATACATATAAACCTCATTTTATCTGAAAATGTACATTTTTATCTGATAAACTTTTTTTCTGATAAATAGTAATTTAAATACAAACACTAGAAATGTCTATTCTTTTCCTGTCCACATATATTTTCATGGTAAATCTTAGTTCCCTCTATTGGTCTCCATCTTATCTCCCTTTCCATTTGAAAAAAAAACAAAAAAACAGCAATACATCTGAGTTATGTGCCTTTAGGTATAAATTTTCTGCTTTCATTTTAGTTATAGCAATGATATATATGTGAATTATACAGTTATAATGTTTTAAAAATCATTTGAAACTTCAGGCACTATGTATTATAGACCCCTTTGCAGGAATACTTAAAATCAATAGAAAATAGATTTTGAAAAAACACATTTGTAAAACAGTGTTTCTGTTTTGTATCTTCTCTTAAGATATATTACTACTATACATTGTTTAGGTTGGTTTTTGAAAACATTCTCAGGCATAGGTTATCTTCTTTAATATTAGTAACAGGGTTTTAAAGAGTTCCAAAAAACTTTTTAAAGAAGGTTCAAAACTAGCTTATGTTCTCACTTCTCATAATTTGTGTAACTTTAGTGACTATTTATGATGGTTAACGAGATCTAGCATTCATTGTTTGAAAATAAAAGTCATTGATAATATAATTTCATGTGCTTAGTTGTTTGATCAGACATGTAATTGTATATCAGACCATGAATATTAATTGCTTTTAAAATGGTAGAACCAAACTGAGAGCTTTTCTTCTAAGATCAGGAAAAAGATGAGGATGTCCACTGTTACCACTTTTATTCAACACTATAATGGAAATCCTCACTGCTGCAATAAGACAAGAAAAAGAAATAAAAGGCATCAAAATTAGACAGGAAGATGTAAAATTGTGTGTTTGCAGATGACTTGATACTATATGTAGAAAACACAAGACTCTACATAAAAGCTACTAGAACTGATAATGAATTGAGTAAAGTTGCAGGATACAAAATTAATAGAAATTGGCTGCATTTCTATACGCTAATAATGAAGTAGCAAGAAAAAAATTAAGAAAACAATCCCATTTACGATTACACCAAAAGAATAAATATCTAGGAATAAATTTAACCAAGGAGGTAAAAGACCTGTATTCTGAAAAATGTAAAACATTGATGAAAGACATTGAAGATGACACAATGGCAAGATATCCCATGCTCGTGGATTGGAAGAACTGATATTGTTAAAATGTCCATACTACCCAAAGCAATCTACAGATTTAATACAATCCCTATCAAAATACCAACAGCATTTTTATAGAACTAGAACAAATAACACTAAAATTTTATGGAACCACAAAAACCCCAGATAGCCAAAGCAAACTTGAGAAAGAACAAGAAAGTTGGAGGTATCATAATCCCAAATTTAAAGATACCTTATGAAGCTGTCATAATCAAAACAGCATGACCCTGGGACAAAAGTAGATACATAGACCAATAAAACAGAATGGAGACCCCAGAAATAAATCCGTGCTTATATGGTAAATTAATCAATGACAAAGGAGGCAAGAATATGTATTGGGAAAAACTTTCTTCAACAAATGGTGTTGGTAAAACTGGACAGCTACATTCAAAAAAATGAAACTGGACTACTTTTTTTACACCATACACAAAAATAAACTCAAAATGGGTCAAGGACCTAAATTTGAGATCTGAAAACATAAAACTCCTAGAAGAAAATATATGCAGTAATTTTCTTTTTTTTTACATTAGCCATAGAAACATTTTTCTGTATATGTCTCCTTAGACAAGGGAAACAAAACCAAAAATAAACTAATGGGACTACACATACACACAAAAATAAATAAAATAAAAAGCTTTTGCACAGCTAAAAAAATTATCAACAAAATGACAAAGCAACCTACTGAATAGGAGGAGATATTTGCAAATGATGCATCTGATAAGGCATTAATACCCAAAATATGTAAAGAACGTATACAACTCAACATCAAAAAACCAAATAATCCAATTAAAATGGGCATAGGACCCGAATAGATATTTTTTCCAAAGAAAACATAAAAATCACTAGCAGATACATGAAAAGATGCTCAACATCACTAATCAGGGAAATGCAAATCAAAACCACAATAAGATATCACCTTACACCTGTGAGAATGGCTAAAATAAAAAAGATAAGAAATAAAAGGGATGGTGAGGATGTGGATAAAAACCCTCATGAACTGTTGGTAAGAATGCAAACTGGTGCAGCTGCTGTGGAAAAAAGTATGGAGACTCCTCAAAAAATTAAAAACATTATTGCCATATGATTCAGTCATTGAACTACTATTTACTCAAAGAAAACAAAAACATGAATTCAAAAATATCTAGGCACCCCTATGTCTTTTTCAGTGTTATTTCCAAAGCTAAATTATGGAAGCAGCCCAAGTGTACATCAAAAGATGAATGGATAAAGAAGATGTGGTATATACATACAATGGAATATTACTCAGCCATAAACAAGAATGAGATTTTGTTACTTAAAACAACATGAATGAACCTAGAGGTTATAATGCCAAGTGAAATAAACCAGACAAAGACCAATACCATATGATTTCACTCATATGTGGAATTTAAGAAACAAAACAAAGGCACAAACAAAAAAGAGACAAACAAAAGACAGTGTCTTCAATATAGAGAACAAACTTGTGGTTTCCAGAGAGGAGGTAGGTGGGGATTTGGGGAAAATAGATAAAGGGTTTAAGGGTGCACTTATCATGATGAGCACTGAGCAATGTATAGAATTCTTGAATCATTATATTGTACACCTGAAGTTTACATAACACTGTATGTTAATTATATTTCAATAAAAAATAAAAATAAAAATTATAGAATCAATGAAATTGATAGGTATCAATAGGGCTATTATTTTTAAATGCTATTTTATAATTTGATCATCATTCATTCAGCTATGATCACTGTAATTACTGATATCTTTAGTAATCTTTAAAGAAGGACAAATTACTTAAAATATAAAATATAGACTTCTTATTTTTAAATAAGTTTTAAATCTATTGAGACTGTTAGTATAATTTAAACATTACAAAACTCAAACATTAAAATCACTAAAACACTAAATGTTAAAAAACTGTCAACTCTGTCAACTCTGTCCACAGCTGACAAATGAATTTGATCCCATTTGGTACCAATACAAATTTGTTGGAACCTTTCTATGCATTCCCAGGGATTTTCCACTGAGAGTCCTAACCTTTATCCAAATGAAAAACACAATTCCCCAAATGCAGAGGGTTTTTCCTGTCTTGTTTCCTACTTCATACAAAAATCCAAACTGAATGCTTGCCTCGTATGGTCCATACCGTTATTTCACATAAGGCTAGATTTTCTGACCCTGTAGATTTGGAATAGTTACAAAATGAACATAATTGTCTTGATTTGTGTGAAATATATTAGTTAGAAATATATTGTGTGAAATATATTAATTAGAAATATATTAGTGTGCAATATATTCCCCTTTGAGGCATTTTCTTTTCTAGGGGAACTAATATTCAGAGGGTCTATTTGCTATTAGTAATGGCATTTAATGTAGAGTCAACCTCACTGCTAGGTGTCAGATGATATTTAAGAAAGACTCTCACAAGACTGGAAATGTAAATTGATTGGTGGGATGAGAGAAGCATGCTTCTTCTTTCCCATTAGTGGACCTCTCTTTCAACTTTTATTTTTCTTACCTGGTAGGCCCAGAGACAAAGTACCTTATAGAAATCCACCTGCAATATACTGACCATAATGGCTTTAATCAGAACAGCAAGAGATATCTATGTAGACTAGAGCTATTAATTTGGACTGAAAAGATGCATATCAGCATCAGATGTTTTATCTTTTTTTGGTACCAATTTTAAAATCACCTGAAATATTTTTGGAATGATCGCTTTTAAAGAGTTCATCGGGTGAGATACCCTTTATCTTTAAGCACTGAGATTTTACTGAGGGGGTCACAAATATACCAATTTAGCACATAGAATTGTATGACTAAATAAGATTAAAATAATGTATTGAGTAAGTTATATACTAAATATGAAAGCATAAATATAATTTGGAATGGGTATACTCTGAGTTGCCCAGTGAGACCAAAGTGAAGGCTTCTATACCAGAGGTTGTGCATTGTAAAACTGAAGAGACATTCTAGGGTCCAAGCCTTTAGCGTAGAGTATGACCTTTTGCCTTTATTTCTTAGGGCAATGGAGAGAATCTTGGGCAAGAGTGGTAACATGACAAAGTCAAGTCATTCTACAGCCCTCAGCAATCTTCAAGTTCAACAATGACTTTCTGTTGCACTGCGAAGCAAGATGCTGTTAATTCAAAGCGCTTGGGAAACCTCATGAAACACTTGATAAGGCTGATCATTTCAAACTGATTTCAAAATTCAGAAGTGCCATCCTGGGATTAATAGCTCTCCTTCAGTTTTAATCTCTAGTAAGATCCCAGTCTCTGCTTGCTGAAATAGATGGACTTTCGAGGTGAAAATGAATGACGGGGGAAGAGTTCACATATTACACAGCAGAAAAGGTGGGGAAGTGAGAGCAAGAAGTCAAGGTTAAGGAATGTGAGCCCTGTCAACCTGCTCACAATGAGAGAGAGAAGATAAAACACAGTATATAATGACATAAAGGGATATTAAATAGAGGCCAGGGAGACATTATTTCTTCCAGACAAGGGGAGAGAAATAGGATATAATGGTCATGTGCTGCATTAGGGAATATTTAGGTCAAGCACAGAGAAAATTTCAACTTAAAGAGCATTTAAACAAGTATCCACTAGAGGATTGAGAAGCCATCCTTATACTACATTTGCAAGACAGAAACTTGGCATTTTTTTTTCCTTAAGAAAGATTAAACAATAATCCACTACATGCTGAACTGATTCTGAGTGCCTTTAAAGAAAAAAAATACGTAATTTGACTATATTTTATTATCATTGAGATGGCTGAGGAAAGGGAGACAAATACCATATAGAGTACAGTCTTATGAACTTACTCACAATATGATTTAGATTATATCATCACTAATTAAAACAGAATTCAGAGACAGAGACTGTGACATTGTGGAACTTCAGTCAGCAAGAACAAAAAAATAGCATTAAAATGATCACTAGTGGTTGGCATGAATCTCAGCATGTAACTTGGGTGTAGAAGACAGATCCCTTTATTTTCTATAACCACTTAATTTCTGACTTTGAGTTTCAATGGGCTACTGGAAAATGTTAACTTCAATTACTCTTGGGGCTCTTTCTCTTCCCCAGGGTTGGGCCACAACCCAGTTTTTGAGGCTTTATGCTTTGCCTCTAGTTCTAGGTCTCCAGATCATCCTGGGGGTTACTCGGTGTCCATTCTTCTGGTTTGCATGTGTTTGTTCCTGTTTGCCTGACAGGATAAAAGACTCTTGGCTACTTCTACTTCCAGAGGAGAGAGGAAGTAAGGAGAGAGACTGAGGAACCCAGTCTAACTGAATGACCTGTGTGAAGTCCTTGAGAAAGGAGGCTTACATCCCTGTTGAGAAACTGAAAGATCAAGATGCCTAGAGCACAGAGAATAAGGGGGAGATGGACAGAATCACAGCTAGATCTGCCACTGGGCCTGGCTCCTTACTCATCTTGCTGATTCTGCCTGCTATTTCTATTGCGAGGACACCAAAGTTGACCCTGAGTTTCAGAGAACCACAGCCCAGAAAAATTTGTTTCTAGGAATGATGGGAAGGGTTAAACTCCCATCCACCCCTTGCTTCTCCAAGACACACTTTCTACTGTCAAGAATCTCCCATTTCTTATTTTTTTCATTATCATTAAAATATTTTTCTAAGGGTTTAGATGTACCATGTACCTTCTCAGAGTCAATCTAATGGAGATCCATTCTAGCTGAATGGCAGGAAGGGAAAGGGATAAACACATTAAGAAAAAACTATATGTCACTATCTCCACATATTGTCCATACTCATTTAACAGCAATAATTTAGTACTAACAATGTGTCAGGTACTACATTGTGAATTCAGAGATAAACAAGGCATTTACCATGACTTGGGCTTTCTCATGGTCTTGTGGGAGAATATAAAGAAAAAAAGGACCGTAACAGGGAATGAATTTATATTCAGAGTGTATTTTTTGTAGCCTCATTTTAGATTTGTGAATTTTAGGGACTAAATAGAGTCAAACTATTAGAAACCCCTCAGATCCTAATTTCACAAAATCTGAAATTCCAAATGGGATTGGATTTCAGAGGTCCCTTGGTCTACTCTAAATGCCCTCAATATCACCCCTAAGTGATCATATAATCATTGCTTGAAGATTTTCAGATTTGGATAAGTCCATTCAATTTTTAACAGTTCTATTCCTTAGAAATGTCTTTCTAATGAAATAAAAATTGTACTTCTTATAATTCTACTCACTGGCCCTTACTCTGCCCTCTGGAACCAAACAAAATAAGTTTAATCAGTCTGACACTGTAAAAGTCTTATAATTAATTATGGAGCTATGTTTGACACTAACATATTTCTCAAGAATTGGGTGCTTAACAAGATGGCCCCCAAATGCAGAAATTCATCATGATGATTTGCCTAGTAATGCCTCATAATTAATGTTTAGGAAATTGGATGTAATTTATTATTCTTTTTTGCATTTTACTACATCAATATAAAATGCATTATGATGGATGTTCTGAATTAATATCATTAACATAGTCACATGCAATGGAACAGCTTTATTTGTAGCCAGAGATTCACCATCATATTTGTAATATTTATGCTTTTCAAAATCCAACTATGTTTTGTTTACCAAATTGGGATGTATAAAGACTCTAATATGTTTTTAAACATTTTTAAGAGAAAATGCACTGAACTGTTTCATTTTTTAAAGAGCTAAAGAAAGGGGTCAACTAAACTGCTAAGTCAGGGACTCTTAAGGTGGTGATAAACCTGGTATGGTCATCAGGGCATAGGACATAGGGTGTGGCCTTAAACTTTGCTGTGCTAGAAATACAAATTTGTTATTTAATGTAAAATTGAATAGCTCTTGGAAATGGACTTTCATTAACCAAACTCTCAATACGTGCAATGAGGTATGTATGGTTCAGAGACCATAGTTCAGGAAAATTTGTTTCAAGAAATGATGGGATTGGTTAAGCTCCCCCTTAGCCCTTTGCTTCTCTAAGACATATTTTCTATTCCCAGGAAACCCCCTTTTCCTCTTTACTTCCTCCACAACCTTTAAAATAGATTTGTAAGGGCCTACATGTTTTCACATACCTCCTTGGAGTCGATGTAATAGAAATTCAGTTTCTAGTTAAATGGCAGAAAAGATGGAAATTAGATTTTTGTAATGTTAGAGAAACTTAACGCCTAGAGTTCAGGGTACTGAATTTTATCTCTCAGGGCACTTAGAAGGCCAAAAAATAACCAGAATGCAGCTTAATTCAAGAAAACCAGTTATTCATAATCTTACCAGCTATTTGCTAAAAACTAAGGTTAACACTTGGGGTGCCTGGGTGGCTCAGTCGGTTAAGCCTCTGGTTTGGCTCAGGTCATGATTCCGTGGCTTACGGGTTCCAGCCCCGTGTTGGGCTGTGTTTGACAGCTCAGGCACAGAGCCCGGAGCCTGCTTCAGATTCTGTGTCTCCCTCTCTCTCTGCCCCTCCCCCTCACGCTCTGTCTCTCTCTCTCTCTCCTTCAAAAATAAATATACATCAAAAACAAAAACTAAGGTTAACACTTATGAATTCTACTTGTGATTTTTAAATTATTCCTCTCTAGTGCTTTATGTCTACCAGATCCATGCACCCTATTCTCTGGACAATGCTGGATTATACATCAATACATTATTACCATTCAATTATTAATTTTTGTGTTCTTCATGAGAACTGCCTCCCTACTTTAACTCATCATCATATTAAGCAGGCAACAACACAGCTTCCTTCCTTCCTCCTTGCTGAGTCTCATTAATACCCCTTTCAGATACCATCTTATAGATGACAGAGCCTATTCACTTTATCTCGGTTTTATTAGGCTATATATCAAAGATTGAGCTTTCTGACCTGACCTTGTCTCTAAATTAAACATACAATTGCACAGTCTTTCTGGAAATTCTAGTAAGAATCAACAACAAATGTTAAAAACCTAGCTGATCATTGAAAAATTTCTGAAGTCAGTGAAACTTATATTTAGACTAATCAGACTTAATTATTCCCATTCTTTCTTTATGTTTTCTCTTGAAATCTCATCAAAGATTAACGTAATTATTTATCTTGAAATTCATATAACAAATGAAGTAGTAATAATCAACATTTTAAAAGTGACATGATTAAGATTATCAAACACTTTAATATACATTATTTCCTTTGATCATCACAGCACTGGTAGATGACAACAGGTAGTGACTTTAAGACTAGAGTAGTGGTTCTTGGAAAGTGGTGCTTATACCAGCAGCATCAATGTCACCTGGGAACTTGATAGAAATGAAAACGCTGATGCTATCCGGAGGTGCTGAATCAGAAAGTCTGTTTCTGTTTGTTTGTTTGTTTTGAAATATAAATGCTTTTCCTCAACATGAGGCATTCAAATCTTTGAGGCAGAGTGGTGGGAGGTTCCCCATTAAGGTGCCTTCCCATATACACAGGACATTTATTATATTTGCTACTCAGCATTCATTTGCCATCTACTTGCCTCTATTTCTTTCTGTGAGATACCCCTATCCTCATTTGTTTTAGTGAGCTACATTCTGTAACACTCCTGACCATTGGCTTAGGAGTCAGAATTTTTTTCTTTCTTTCTTTCTTTCTTTCTTTCTTTCTTTCTTTCTTTCTCTCTATTTTTTTGAGAGAGAGTGTATGTGAGTGGGGGAGGGGCAGAGAGCGATTGGGAAAGAGAGAATCCCAGGCAGGTTCCACCCTGTCAGCATAGAGCCCAATGTGGGGCATGAACTGTGAGATCAGGACCTGAGCTGAAATCAAGTCTGAGGCTTAACCAACTGAGCCACCCAGGTGCCCCAGGCGTGAGCATTTATCTAACTTGAATTAATTAGTCCATTATATTCCCCCAATGCAGTCAGTGATTGGTACATGCATGGGGGTATATGGACAAATAAAATCCAATGCATAAGGAATTTTGCTGGATTGTGATCCTAAGTATATATGCCAGGAAAATTTTCTTACAGATCTACAAAAAGCCATGTATAAGGATATTTTTTGCAGCAATGTCTGTTTTATTCACTGATGTGTCTTATATGGTTAAAACAGTGATTGGTGAATGGTAAGGGTCCTTAATACAAGTAAAACCTTGGTTTGTGAGCATAATTCCTTCCGGAAACATGCTTGTAATCCAAAGCACTTGTATATCAAAGCAAATTTCAAGAACCATTGGCTCAGTCGTGATCATGTGACATTCAGCATCATATACTACTCGTATTGTAAGATATTGCTTGTTTATCAAGTTAACATTTGTTAGAACTGTTTGCTCGTCATACAGAACACTCTCAGAACAAGTTACTTGCAATCCAAGGTTCACTGCATTTGTGAATAAATAAGTTATTTGTGGCATAAGTTATTTGGGAGCAACCTGAACATCTGTTATTGAGAGAGATAAGGAAAATATGGTAAACAAAGACATGATTTATTATAAGCAGATAGGCTAAATGGGTACGTGCACAATAGCAACATAACTGGAACTTAAAAACATAGTGATAAGTAAAAAATAGGATACGTAACATCCATTTAGTTCAGTTAAAACAAAATTATACAAAATAGTACATGTTTTGCAAAAACACAATAAAATAAAAAGTATACATTAAACAAATTGAAAAGGTTTTCATAGGGTAACAGAATGGGATTGGCGCATAGTGATACGAATACATTGATAAATACATAAATATATGCTTAAAGCAAATTGCCTTGCAAGGGCCAATGTTGATGTGTCATGAATTCAAAGTCATGAGTCACGAATGAGTCTCAACCCTAGGCACTTGATTTAAAAAAATGTTTACTGAGAATTCTGAGAAAGTGATTCTCCTTTTTCTTCTGCATGGAATCCAGGAAGGATATATCTGCAGGAGCTATATGGAAAGAAAAAAAACCTGGAACCTCATCACCTCTCTAAAAGACCCTGGATCTAGCCTTACCTGAAATGTGTTTGCCAGCCGGGTATATTCACTTACCAATCCTCACCCCTATTTTTTTAAAAAAAAATAATTCTTTTTGTCATTGTTTAAGAAAATTTGAATCATGTTTTTTTCACTTGTTACCAAGAAAGTCCTGACTGATAGATATATCATCTCTTTCTTTGCCTCCCCTAGCCACTTTGTGAGAAAATGAATCTACGTTTGCTGCTTTCGTTTTAGCACAAACGCACTCCTCACACCACCAAGCCCTCTGATGTCGATCCTCCGGCTTTTATTGAAACTGCTTTTACTGCTACCGAGAATCCCCTAATTGGCACTTTATGCTTGACACCTTCTTAAAATGCTCTTCTTTGGCTACTATCTTTTTACTAATTGTTCATCCTAAGACCTCCTTCTAAAATATAAAATTTTTAGTCTATGGTAGCTGAAGATAAATATCTAATCAACAGTATGTCCCTGTGAATCAGAGTGGATGCACCAGTGAGAACAGCCACCGGCCTGGAAACAACAGGAATGGCCTTACTGAGTAGTGCTGGCTGGGCGTCAGATTGAGTGTTATTCTTATTATTACTAGCAGTATTACTCTCTGAGTTACTCTGTTAGCTTTCTGTGATTCACATCTTCTTCCTCAACTAAAGTATCCAAAGAAATAAATGACTTTAACATCACTTCAAAGCTAAGAACTTCTAAATCTGTATTTGACTCCCCTGAGCTCCAAACCTGAACTTCCTGCTAACACGAAGGCTGAACACTTTAACTCTTACACCCTGAAAATCTCTCCTATGCAGGTCTCCTCTCTGGAAATGGCATTATCAAGGATCCAGTTCCAGCAGTTGTATATCCTAATCATTTTTCATTTTTCCATCTTCAACCTTCTATACCTCCTCTCACCTGAGCAAATGTATCAGTAGACTGGTTCTAAAGATTCTATTCTATTTCTTTACAATTCTGTCCTTTTGTCCACATTCACTACCATTATACTAATTTAAGCTTCACATTTTTTTTTGTCTTAATTACTGCATTAGTTGACTAACAATCTCTCCCTGTTTATAATCCCCTAGTTTTCTGATTCATCCTTTGCATTGCTATTGGGATACATTTTTTCCCTAAATCACAGGTTGGATCATATCACAGGTCACTTGTAGTCTCAAGTAATATTCAGTGGTTCCCTGCTGTCTATAGAACTCTGTACACACTCATGTAGTATTCCTGCAATTACATTTCCTATATTGGCCCAAAAGGAAACTCACCTTCTACTGCCTCCTTTCATGAACTATGGAATTCAATCATATTAAGTTTATTGTCATCCTAAAAGAGGTAATGAAAGTCTAAGACTACAACTTTTTAAAATACTATTTCCTGAGCCTGGATTGTTGCTCTTTCCTTTATTTATAGAAAGCCCCTTACTCTTCAAGGTCCAAATAAGTTTACTGTTTCCTTTATGGCTTCTCCAAACCATCCAGTCACAAAAAATAACTTCTTCACTTACAATCTTATAGCACCTCCCTTCTGCTTCCCTTAGCACTTACTCAAGTTGACCTTGTAACATGGCTTCTCTTCTTCACATATAACCTTACCCCAGCCTCATGAGAACCAGGTTCTATGATACTTTATGGTAAAGATTCTGTCTTACATATCTTTACATTCCAATTCCAAGAACAGTACTTGGCAAATAGATGTCCTATAAATATTGAATTAAATTTAACATTTATACATGTTGGTTAGGCTTTCCTGGATCATGGGCCCAATTGAGATTATGAAAACAGCTACAAGCCTATATTCTCCAAAAAACAAATGCATAGGCATATACACAGAATGTCGCATATAATTTAATAAGATTTGTGGTGAACATTCAGACTAGCATACCCAACATTTATTCCAAATCCATCCCAGTGTACAGAGGCTAGAAAACTTAAAATTATTTTCTGAAGGCTCCTTTGAAGTTTTTCATCTCTGGTTTTAGAATTCCATTTTCCAAAATATACTACCTACTATCCCTCCTTCTTGTAGCCATCCTCTGATGATACTGGCATTACTTCAAGATTTTATCTTCTGGTTATCATGTCATTCCTTCTAACACAACACATTTTATAACTAATAGTGATTTCAATATCTGTGGAGGTTCTTCTTTCATATGTTTGGTTTCTCTATTTCTTAGCCTTCTGTTCTCCAGTGATGTTCTCCTTGGCCTTGCCTTAGTCCCCTATTATTAAGGTCATACCCCAGACTGCTTCACCAGCAAAAAGATATACTAACTCTATGTTCTTAATTTCAAACAACTCACTCTCTCCACTACCTCCTATATTTGCAGCTCACTGCTTCTATTATCCCAGTTGCAAGAATGTTATTATGACAGAGACATAAAATTCAATGATCCTATCAACTTACTATTATTACATGGTTCTTCTTTCTGAGCACACCCCTGCTTGTGACTTCAACTGTCTTGCTTCTGTTTCTCTTTCACACTCACTTGGAAAAGTACTAGTGCTGCTTAAGTCCAGCTCTCCTCATACTCTGCCACCACTTGAGCAGTAAAAATGGTTGCAGACAATTAAACAACAATGCTGATTAGTCTTACTTAAATTCATGACCATTATTGCCAACTGTGCTCTTCTTGCTGCCTTGCAATTCTACATTTCACCATCTGTTGACTCTTTTCCTAACCTAGATGGGGCATTATATGACTTCTTTTCTCAAACCTCAAAAACAATACCACCTTTGCCCACTCCTGTCCTTACTCTTCATTCACTGAGAAATATAGGCAATGAAAAAAGATTTTCCAAACAGTACCACTATTACTCTTGTTGTCTCCTTTAGTTTGAATAAATTTTACTTGCATTCTATGACTGTTTGACTTCTCAATGATATTCATTTGCTTTTGTTCCCCACCCCTTACCTTTACTTTCACCAGTGTTTTACTCTCTACCGAATCATTACATCAGATTGTAAACATGCTACAATATCTCCTATTTTAAACTCATAACATCTCCTATTTAAAAAAACCCATATCCCTTTGAGCTACAGCCCCTTGATAGAGTTCTCTATACTTATTGTATCCTATTTCCTTTCCTTTTGTTCTCCCTTGAACTTGCTCTAATCAAGCTCTCATTTTTATAATTCTCCTAACTCGGTTGTCAAGTTACCAGTGACTTCAACATAGCTATATCTAATGGTCAGTTCCATGTTCTTGTTTTATTTGACTTGTCAACAGCATATCATGTCTTCTTGAAACATGTTCTTTACTTAGTGTTCAGAAAATTACTCACTCTTAGAGTCATCTTTTATCTCATTTGCTAAATTCTCCTCCATTCCTATAGCACTAAGCCTTATAGTATCTTGGAGTCCACCTCCTGGATCTCTTCTCTATCTACATGTACTCCTGGGGAATATTATCTAGTTCATATCTTTAAAAACTTTCCATATGCTGATAAATTTCAAATTTATGTCTCACCATCTTTCTTGAACTCCAAAAGTACATCCAACCACCAACTCTACCTTTCCACTGTATGTCTGCTAAGCTTCTCAAATTTAACATGTCAAAATGGAACTCAGTATTTCCTCTATACCAAACATATTCTACCTCCTGTCTTCATTATCTCAATTATTGGCAATTTTATTCTTTTAGTTTTTCAAGTTGAAAATGTTGGTGTCATCCTTGGCTTATCTTTCTCTTACATTTGACAGCAAATCCTATAGACTTTACCTTTAAAACACACCTGAAACTTGACATTTCACTGCTTTCATAACCACTATCCTGGTCCAATGCATCATAACTTTTTGACTGGATTATCCTAGCCTTTTCACTTGTTTCATTCCTTTCTTGACCCTACTTCTATATTTTCCACAAAGCAGAAAGAATTATTATTCAAAACACTGTCAAATCATGTCACTCCTTTACTTAGAGTCCCCCAATGTCTTTCTATTTCTTGCAGAACAGTATAAATTCTTAGAATGGTTTAAAAGGCACTTACTTAATCCAGACCACCCATCCCACTCAAACCTCATGCTCTTTCACTCACTTCAACCCTCATCAACTATTTCTTGAACATTCCAGGATCCTGCCTCAGAGCCTTTGAACACATTCTTCTCTCTCCCTAGAATCTTCTTCTCCCACACATCTTTATGACTTATTCCCTTACTTGTTTCAGATGTCTCTGATCAATGTTACCATAATTACCATACATTATTGAAGCTTTCCCCAATAGAGGCACGTAGAATAATAATCTCTGCTTTTTAAACACTATCCTTTCCCTTTTTACTACTTTACTTTTTTCAAAATCATTTATTACTATATGGCATAGTATATAAAGAAATTTCTCTTTATTAATTTCTTGCCTATATAAGAAAGAGATTTGCTCATATTGTTCACTGCTATATCCCTAGCACCCTGCATAGTGACTAACCATATGGGAGGTGTTTGGGAATAAATGAATGAATGAATAAATGAATGAGATGCAATCTCCAAAAATTTTAATCAGGAACTATGTCATGTTAAGAGAGGAAGAAGATGTGGCATCCTTTGTTTTTTTTTTTGTTTTTTTTTTTTTTTCTGACCTGTATCATGGCAGAAGTGATGTGGTTTTATACTCATAGCAGCAACAGCATTCAGAGTCTTCAAACTTTTTTAGCAGTGTTGTTGTGTTAGAGGATTCCAGAGTATGAGATGTGCTCTTCAGAACTTGGTCTAGAGCCTGTTTCTACAATTTTGCATTCATCTAATTTCCTCTATTAAACCCCTCCTGCTTGGACTGACTAAAATGAATTCTTTTGTCTGTCTGCTAGTGAAATTTAAGTGGCAGAATAATTGGTCATTGAAGTGGTTGCAGGTAATCCACATTCAAAAAATACAAATCTTTGCTTGGCTATGTGACCAAGGTCCAGTTATCATTAGAAGATGGGGTATATTTCCATGACCAGTGATATATTCCCATAACCAGTGGTAAAGGTTATTTAAATGATCTTTTAGATTGATCCTAGAATGAAGTCCTATTAAAGACAAAGTTATCCAGATTGAGTGACTGTTTGGATAATCCATTAATGTTGGTTTAAGATTAAAAGGACTGTGTGAATGGAATGGCTAACTCTAACTGGATTGCACAGCTTTGAATGCCTAAAAATATAACCAGGGAACCAAAGACTTTTTATGGTTGCTTTAAGATAAACTTTTATCTTTCATATCAGCAAAGTGGAAGCAGCAAAACATCAGAAGCTTTCTGGTTTCCCAATGTTATGTAAATGAGCCAAAGATGGCCTCTGTATATTGGCCCTATGCTGTTTACTTGTTTGTTAGCAAGAATAATGAGTCCTGCTAGCTCAAAAGCCTACCATCACCAATCTCAAATTATTACACAACCGATTGTTTTAGTCATAGCCCAAGTGAACATATTTTTAGCTATAGAAAACCTGCCTGCTTTCCATAGTCATGAAACGACATCCAACATCTGTTAGCCATAGATAAGTCTTGTAGATATAAAAGATGCCAAGCTACTACTGCTCTTCACAGCACTCTGACTGAGACTCCCAGTTGGACTGTAGAGTGAAATTATCTAAACACACAAACCACCTCCTCTGATCTGTCTTTCCCTTGGGAGTTCTCTTACTCTCCCATCTTTCTGAAAAGTGGTCCCTGTGCCATAACCTCTAGACAGTTTCATGTTGTGAGGAACTTTTCCCACATGCAAGTCTGTCAAAGTGTTATTCAGATAAGGCTCATTGTGTGTTACTGTCACTTTATTATTGCTTCTTTTCATCAATCCCCACACCCCTTATGCTCACCACACCAGGATAGCTGAGCTGCACTGTAGATAGAATTCATAGCCAGACCAGGTATCTTTAGTGAAAATTAAGGCAATGCTTGGAAATGAGAAGAACTTGGATTGTTGGTCAGAGACATTTGGTGAAGTGAATAACGAGGAGTTTCTGGAACCCCTTGACTCTAATTTGCCTACTGGGCCAGCAGAAGCAACCTCTCCTTCTCTGGCTAATGTGTCTGGTTGTTTTTTGCATGATAGCCCAGCAAATGCCTAACATGAAATAGTTATCTTGCAAGGAGATGCCAATTCTTCTCATTTCAATATATCTACTTCCACTCTTTAAGTTCTATAAGTGGAGGTAGGTTTCGATATGCCACAGGGAGCCAATTACAAAGCAAACCAAGAGGAATAAGGTCTCCACCTCAAAATAATTGCAAGATACTTTATATGCAAAGCAAAAATAGGGGGATATTTATGGAACCAGACTCTGAGATTCTAGACAAGAATGGGAAGAATACCATTTTTTAGATAGGCTTGATATTGTTAATATGGGTTTATATAACTAGAGTTTACTTGATTTAGAATTCTAGTTTGAGCAGCTGGGAATGCTTCTAAATATTTTCTCACTGAATTGATTAAAACCTGGACTCAATATTGGGCTATGATGAAATAAATTGGGATGTCAGAATTTCCTTAATTTAACATAGAAAACAAATTCCAGAGTCCTAGAGAAATGGGACTGTGGAAATGGATTATTTTTATAGGCAACCAGTTGTCACCTCTTAATAATGTCTTCTGAGAGGGCCTAGTTTATACTCCCCTCACCACAGAATTGAGAAATATATCAATGCAGATAAATACATTAGCCATAACCCTGTAGTGTCTGTTCTTTGTAGGACACACATGAAGGTGGGTAGTGGTGACATTGAAATAGACTGTCTGATTTCAGTGGGGTTATGGAATCCCTGGGCGACAAAAGCAAGGTAGCAGCACTTAATAAAAAGGGACGAGATTGTAATAGCTACTCTAATAGGCAGTAGAGCCACGGTGGTAATAAAAGTGCTTTGATCTTCAGTTATTTTTGGTGGTAACTAATTGTACATGGCATTTCTAAAACTGAAATAGATGAGCAGTCCATTAATTCCTTACTTGATCTATTTTACCAGAGGGGAGCAAAATTTATCTATGTTAGGAAGGTCAAAGTGGAAGGCTTTGCAAGTGGAGAGATTGTCAGAAATAGATGTCTAGAGTGATTCATAAACAGGGAAGAATTTCTTGGGCCAGACGGACAGGTATTTGGAGAGAAGGTTTTAAGATTGGTGACAAGAAGCTTCAGAGAGGAGATTGTGGATGGAACTTGAAATGGAACCAGATGGAAGACTATCTGTTTTCCATGCAAATCACCAACAATGGACTCCTCTTCTGATTATTCCCACTCACGTAAACCATGATTCACATTCTGGATTTTACTGTCTTTCTTTAACTATTCTAGTTCATGCCCATTGGGCTCATGAGCAAAGTAAGCATAGTAGCAGGGACTCAACATTTCCTCTTACTGAATTTTTTTATCTGACTGCTTACACTGCAGTGTGCCAAAAATAGCATTAATAGAGAACAATGGTGAGGCCCTAATATAGCAGCATATTTTAGGGGGACCATCTAGCCATCTGGGGGAAGGTGAACCCACTTAATTATATAAGGGGTAGACATTTTTCACCCTAGAATTGACTCATATTCTACAAATGGAGGGAACCACTGAATGCATCTGTTGAATACCATAAAGCATTCAAAAAATTACCATATGACAATAATTTATATTGCCCCACAAATCTAACAGGCATTATGGTATGGGTCTAAGCTATCACTTTAACATCAAATCAAAGTCTAAGAACGAAAATGAATGGAGGTTGAAAGTTGCATGAAGCATTGGAAAATGCTTGCTGAGGACTATCCTTTAATTCTTCGTAATGAAGTTTGGTATATGTAATAGTCAGAATAGTGTGGGTTATGCTGCCATAAAATACAACCCCATATCTTAGTGCCTTAAAATAGAGGTTTACTTCTTTCCCATTCTACTTGACAATTGCACATTGCCAGGTACTCATCATGGGTACATAGGTACACAGGGTAAATTGAACAGTCAACACTTTGAATATTGTCTATTGTGCCAGAGGGAAAGGACCACTCTGGAGAGTCTCCTGCAGTCCAGAAGTGACATACTTCACATATTATTTGCCAGACTTGTTACAAGGCCCCAGACAACCATAAACAGGAAGTACAATCCTGTAATGAACCTGGGGCAAGGAGGACCAGAACAGTGCTGCTAACAAAGTATCCATACAGGAATTCTATCAAACTATTCTCAAGGCATTAATATTATTCTGGGAAGATATCTAGTGGACAGCTTTCAAATTTTGAGGACTGACATATTCATTTCTTCTATATTCTAAAGATTTTCTTAAAGCTTTACAGCCTTACTTGATTTTCCTTTGTTTTCTTTTTCTTTTTCTTTATTTTCCTTTTCTCCTTTGTCTTGGGCAGGCATTCCAAGAATAACAAATTCAATGCGAAAGCACAGGCTGACTCACTATAGGCAAAGGAAATGTTTCTATTGGGAAAGGTCAAGGGCTTAAAGAAGATGATTCTTCAGTGTAGTTATTGGAGAATGAAGAGCATTGCTTAAAATTTAATTCTATTCCAGCTCTCTCAAAGTACTTCAAGAATAATGAATTAGAAGATGTGGTAATAGAGTGACTGTGGGGGAAAATGTGGCCTCCATTATCCACTTAGCAATAGTTCAAACGGAGATGTGGATATTAGAACCTGGTTTTGTATATTGCATTACAAAATGCTAGCCAGGCCACCTCAGTTATTTCAAAGTGCCATGGATCTCTTTGCTTCCATCTGACATCCAGATGGACAGGAAGGACTGTGCAGATGGGGCGGTAAATGAGGATTATTTTATAGTCTGTTTCTTTGGGGGTGAAGAAGGGGACAGTGTCCTAAGGAATACAATCCTGCCATAGATGCTAGACTGCCTAGATACCATAAAGCTAACTAGATTAAGGACATTTTACCTACATATAACTTCATTAATTTTAATGTTCTTAATGATACTATTGTTTAAAAAGCCTCCAACTTAACATTATATCTAATTGATGACTTAACTGGTATTTATTATTTGTTATACATGAAGCATACTGCAATGGTCACATGTTTCAGCTTGAGGTACATGTTCTCCATAAACTTCATCAAATATAAGAACTTCATACAAGTGCTGCAGAGGTGTAAGATGTACTTACGGAGTTAGTGTAACAAAGAAATAGTCTAGATGTGTTTTCGCTATTAAGCAAAGAACAATGGGAATTAGAAGAGGAATGCAAAGCTATACATGAGGCAGGTTTGAAGTGAATGACATTATTTTCCCAAGAGATCTTAAAAGCACTGGATTCCAAACTGTTAAAATAGGTTATTTTTCACTGAATATGTATACCACATGGAATCTTAACATTTTTTTAATGTTTATTTATCTTGATGTGGGGAGGGGCAGAGAGAGTGAAGGACAGAGGATCTGAAGCGGGCTCTGACCTGACAGCAGAGAGTCTGATGCAGGCCTCAAACTTCCAAACCATGAGATCATGACCTTAGCTAAAGTTGGATGCTTAACTGACTGAGCCACCCAGGAGTTTCCCAGATGGAATCTTGAAGCCCTGAACCCTGTCATGACTCAATGACATACTTCTAGACCTACACAGCATCTCTCATCTAATGAACTCAAGCTCATCCTTTTTCTTAATGTTTACTCACAATATTCTCAGGAAACACAAAGGGAGACATCTAATCTTCAACTCAAAGACAGAAGCTGAGACCACGTAAGAGTTAGTGACCTGCTCAAGATCATGAGAGCATCACCTGAATTTGGAATAGAATTAACTTCTGTCTTCCTAACCAGCAATCTTTTCTTAGATCACATTGTCTCTACAGTTCCCAAGTGACTCACTCTGTTGATAAACTGAAATAATGCTGAATTCCATATAATTATGCTAACAAAGCAAGATTTAATGACCGTGTGATACTGTCCCTCCAGGGATGTGACAGACATATCATTAATGTTCTTTAGCAAATTAAGAAGCAACAATTCAAAGAGCATAACTCGAAATCCATACTTTAGAGTTGATATTATAAATTCTGTAGTACAATTTTCACTTTCTGCTCCTCAGAAGAAAACCAACATGAGAAAGAAAAGAGTTGCCAAAATAATCTGCAAACTGATTAAAACAACACTTCTAATGCAAAAAATCTGAAATCAAAATTGACTTTTAAAGTTAAAGCCAAACTAATGCTCAAGCCAGTAAGTAAAAACAACTTGTAATTAGTGCTTTTTGTGGCATGCATTGAATATCATACTCTTAATGAAGGTAGAAAATTTGTTTCCCTTGCTAGACTCTGAATTGTTTCTACATAAACTACCTGTTTGATAGTGAGAAATAGAAGTATTTGAACTTTCACCCACATTAGGTCACAGAAATAGGTTTAGTGAATGGCCTGATCATCAGACAATATAACTGGACACATTTGGATAGATTTTAAATTATCAGTAGTTTGTGATTATGCAGTAAGTTTAGAATTATAGTAAAAAGACACATGAAATTCCACCATTTACTGGTGATCTTAATTCAATGACAAAAGTCATTAAACCTGGAATGGTTTTTAAGGAATCTACACAGAAAACGGACGTTCATTGTCACAAACGTAAAATCCAAGCTTCTGCCAATTTCAAATGTACTATGGTGTACAAATAAATATTTTATAATTATTGTACCACTAAAAGGAAGCTGGTGAGTGCTTCAGAATGTGGGTGACATCTCTAAGCCTGTAAAAGTACATGTAGATTAGTAAACTCTAAGCCTAAACTAAGGAACTTTAAGCCAAAATTAGTAATTTTATGTTTTCACAGAAAGATTAAAAATTACCCATGCCCTTTTAATGGCAGCAAAATGCATGAAAGGTGACATAGTGAAACAGAAAGAATACAGAAATAGAAGACAGGAAACTGGATTTCTACTTGGCTGGACAGGTGACCTTTGATTTTAATTATCATACATATTTCCCCCATGTATAAAATCTTGATAAGGAGGGGTGCCTGTGTGGCTCAGTTGGTTAGACATCCCACTCTTGATTTCAACTCAGGTCATGATCTCACGATTCGCGGGTTCGAGCCCCACATTGGGATCTGCGCTGACAGCACAGAGCCCGTTGGTATTCTCTCTCTCTCCCTCTATCTCTGCTCCCCCCACCCCACATGCATGCTCTCTCTCTCTCTCTCAAAATAAATAAATAACAACTTTAAAGAATGTTGATAATGAGTATACAATTGTAAGTGAAAATAATAAATGTATAAAATGCTATGCATACCTAAAACATGAATATGTCAGCAAAATTTACATGTGCCAATGGGACATTAGCATGTAGTTTTTCATAATTACCTGGATTAATGTTTATTTTTCTTTTCCTTTGAACTACAATTACAATTATTTTATCTGTTTTCAAAAATATTCTCCAAAAGAAACATACTGTTTTCCAAAAGTTGATGTATTTATATCCATCTACCTCAAAAGACATTGTTTGAATGATATGATTGTTGGATGAGTTAGTTGTACTCATCCACATTTTCCAGATAGAGCACAATGAGGTGTTACTCCTAGCACAAGTACTAGCAAACATACCAATTTGTTGCTTGGTGAAACACACTGTTTGGTAAGGGCAAACTTTTGCATTTCTTAGGCATATCATCTTACAGTACAATGGGAATTTGGACTGGCATTGAGTAAATTGTTCCCAATAAGTGTTTTTAAATTTTCAATTATAAATACAAGTTTCTGATTGATGAAGCATGAGTATGTAGTCATGTGATTTATGGGTCATGTCACTTATTCATATATCTGGAAGTGACTGATTTATTCAGCCAAGGAGTTGTTTCCAAGCCATGCAACTGCTTTGAGAACATGACTGATTTACAATCTCAGGAAATGGTGAATGGTTCGTGCACTTGATTTATAAGAGGCATTATTGACTTATAATTCCTCTCGCTGAGGCAGAAGTCAGTGCCTTATATTTGGGATATAAATATCTGTTTTTTAAATAAAACAAGACTGATTTATTTTACTTATTTGTGTACACAGACTTTAAATTCTAGCTATAGTCATGCTTTAAATCGCTTTGATTCTCAAACGGGTCTCTTCTCGAAGGTACAGATTGTGTAATTACAGGTTAGTTTATGGAAACATCTATTGCATGTGACACTACATTCTTTCAGAACAAGCTCTGACCAAGATGAATTCTTTGCTTATTTCTTTTTCTTTTTAGGGCCCAATACCCAAGTCTTTGCCTGTTTTGCCTGTCACTTTATTATGTGTTTTCATCATTTTTCTTTTTCTAACACATACAACCTCAGCTGGCACTTTGGAGCCTTAGATGCCACTTCAGGAATCAAAGGCTTTATGGTGGCCTTGTGAGTGTCACTGCTGCATGTTGGGTTGTCTCATGAAGGAAGCGCTTCCAGTCCCTTGGGAGACCCATGGCTGGCAACTGGTACAGACCAAGCTGAAAATGGCTGGGTCAGGGACACAGTAAAGTGACCTGGCTGCAGACACTCACCCTGAAGAGGGAAATGGGAGTCTGGGCCAAGAGTTTATAAGGACACAAGTCTGAATTTTGTTTCCAAAATTTTTGGAACTGAGAGTATCTCAATTTATGATGTAAGCATAGCATATGTAGCAGCTTAGAATGTATATTGTGATCAGATCACTGGAAGCCAGGTGTTGACGATTCTGAGAAGTAACAATAAAGGTTAATATTTGTCAAGTGCTTACTGTATGCCAGACACAGTTCTAAGTGCTATACATATATAAACTCAATTGTCACAACAAGCTTTTGTGCTACATACTAATAAGACCATTTGTAGAGAAGGACAGAGACCTGGGAACCCAAGTTCACACAGAGAGAAAGTGACAGAGCCAGGAATCAAATGCAGCCTGTTCTCCGCTGTCTCTCCTAATGACAGAGAAGGTGGGGAGCTGGCCTCAGATCCAGAAAAGAGAAGTTGAAAGAAAGAACAAGAATAAGAGTTTCAGAATATGAGAATTTCAGCAAAATGCACTGCTCTTTAAGGTGGAGGTTAATTCTTTGGTGAGGATGGTGCACAGCTTGAATTGTGCTCCGGATAACTAGTTAGAACGAAGGAAAAGAATAATAGACTGCTACCAAGATGTGGAAAATTGGCAGTGGGCTAGGAGTGAGAGGGCTAGAGAAGAATTTCAGTATCAGAGTTCATTCAGAAGATCACTGTCTCCTGTATTAAACAGCACTGTGCATGGAATAGAACTGACTCAGTAAAACTTTATTGAATAAACACTGTTGAAAGAAAAAGGGAGAGAGACTACAATGTATTCCGGGTATTTTGAAGTCCCATGAAATTTGTTGAATGGAAGCTATTTGTATACCTGTGAATTGGCCGAGGAGCTAGGAAAAGTAGAGGAAATGAGTTAGGCCAAATATTTACCATAAAAAATTTGAAAAATACACGTTATAATGTTCTTGTCATAAACCCATTAGATAAATGTTAGCTTTTTAAATTGATCATTTAAATTATGAAATCAGTTTCTTAGTATGGTGCAATTAAATGTCAGTGTTTAAATACAGAACTTTCCTCTTTCCATCACAGAATAGTTGGGCTTGGACTTAACCTCTCATCATAAATAATTAGAAAATGACCAAATATATGAAACATCTGCTTTCAAACATCGGCCATCAGGGAAAACAGATCTCTGGTCACTGTGAGAAGGGAAACATATGTGAGTTCAACTTTCTGTCTGAAGTCGCTGTCTAGATCTCAAACAAAGTACAGTGTCCCTGTGGAATTGCAGAGACAGAGATTGCAGAGATAACTTGAAATTGAGGACAAATTAAAGGACAGGTGGGAGATAGGCAGAGAAAGAATTCCAGAAATCTGCATACGAATCACTTTGATTCTTTGCCCAAATTCTGTGTGAGCACAGGTAGAGGTTGGATGATGCTTAACATCTGTAACCAAAATCGACACAAAACAAAATAAATCAAAATCAAGAACAGTGGAACATGAGGGTTGCCTCCTCAATAAGCAGCCATGATCCTTTTACTTTGTAAAGAATACCTGAGCCAGTTTTCAGATCCAGAACCCACTGAGGGAAGAGATAGTTTGGTCTCTGGGAAGAACGACCGTGCCAAACCAGGGCAAATGTACACCACCACAGTCCCTCCAATCCCTCCTGAAAGGGATCTATGGCCATTTACCTGGATGCGAGTCCACTTTGAAAGGACCATTGGGCAAAATCCAGTTGACATTGATACCCAGAGATTAAAAGCATCATCACAGTATCCCTTCAGAGTGAGGGCCAATGGGAGCCAGACAATAAATAGAATCATGATTCAAGTCCAGCTGCAGTGGACCCACTACAATTATTTCCCTAGTTCCTGAGCACATATCGGAATTTTTATATTTGGCAGCTGAAGTTATACCAATATCACGTCCCTGGTGACTGGGGTAAATTCTATCATAGTGTGGAAGGCATAGCTGTGATCATGGCTACTTCATGTTCAATTAAGAGATAGTTTACAGTCACTTCCCAGGATCTATCTGTTTTTTGCAGGGGACACACTGACAAATTAAATAGAGATATGATTGGGGCCACCAGTCCTGCCTCCTTTCATTGTTAGTGGTGATACCAATCTCTGCCACAACTCCACCCTCACCCTGGGATACAATATTATTTTTGAGAGTACATTACATAGGCATGATGCTGACTGGACAGGAAAAGTAAGAGATGGTTAGTATGCTAGTAGCTTTGGTAAGACACTCCAGAGCATGGGAGATAAGTCCTACATAGATTCAGGGAACAGCCCCCTCAGTGAAGATTTTAAGGGCTATGTTGGAATATCCCTTCTAAAGTAAAAGACATGCACCTTGTATTCCCTACTACAAAATAGCCTAGTAGGCTTCTTTGGGTTCTGGAAGCAACATATTCCATACCTAGAAATATTAATCCAACTCATATACTGGGTGGCATGGAAAGCTACCAGATTTGTGGGGGCCACAAGTAGGTGCAGGCTACAGTGCAATCCATAGTGTTCATGTTTATAAGACCCTTGTAGACAGAGATACTTGACTAGGGAAAATGAAATTACATATTGTTAAGAAACGAGTCTCCATAGGTCTCTTGCATTTCTGCATATTAAAGCAGATGCACCAACTATCTTTGTTCTGGATTATCTTTTCAAGGATTTTTTATAGTGAAGAGCCTTGGAAAATAGAGAGTTCTCTTTCTTTCTCTCTTTCTCACATACAAAAGATAGATTTGCTTATTGTCTAGTATAAGGAAGGTAATATTTCCTTTAAAGGCCAATTTCAGGCAGAATCACTACTCATTACAAAATGTTTAGATGGTTCAAGCTCAGAATCCCTCTCCAGGAATGTAATCCACTGTTATATGCAGGTGTGACCTGGCCTTCTTCACATTTCCCTGTGAAAACTGGGGTTCAGGAAGCCAGCACAGATGTTGATACTCTGGCTACTTATATTTCTGTAAAAATACCCTTGGCCCCTTACCCAGGAATCTCATGTATTCTGCCAGAATCTCATGTTATCTGTGGCAGGATAACTTGTTAGTACACATGTAGAAGAAAATCTCATTTTCTCCCCAGTTTCTGACAACCTTGACATCTAAGTACTCATTTGTTGTTTATTCTGAGTACATTATTTAATGTTGACTCATAATGTATGTTTCAAGTCTTAGGGATCTCTGTGGTTTTTATGAAGCACTCATGTTTAACCAGGCTACCTTTTAGGGCATGAGACCTTCAAACTCATGTCATCTTGAGGGTAGAGATTTTTATGTTACCTTTTCACCCATCTCTTACTTACATTCCTTCCTCTCCCTGTCAAGAACTGTAACAAGTAAGGTTTCACACCATATAGGTCATGGAAATGTGTCACCAAGACTCTAGAAAGCTGGGAGAGGTTACTTTCTCTCACTCTGGGGCAGAACTTTTCTGTTCAGGGCTTGCACAACCCCGAGTTTCCTTTTTTTTTTGTGATTCCTGCCAAATGAAGAATTCATGAAAGATGTAAATTAATGTAATTGGTGTCTCTTAGGTTTGGATTTTGTTGAGAATTTTAGCAAAGCTATTTTGCTGAACACTTACTGGAAAAACAGATAATTTGGAAATACTATCTCATGTTTTATGAATCTTAATCATATACTGTATATGTATTATATCTAATTCTATTTTATCTTAATATGTATTGATGCAAACTGGAGCATAGATATTAAGGAAGGAATAGTGAGAGTAGAGAACAGAGTTCTCAGGCAGAAAAAAGTAGACAAAGCAATAAAAACTTCAGAGGAATACTTAAAACTGAAATACCTTTGTTATTTACCAAAGAGAATTGAAATATATGGTCTCAAAAAGACTTCATATGAGTGTTTGTAGCTGCATTATTCATAATAGCCACAAATTAGAAATGATCAATTATCTGTCAATAGGTGAATGGGTAAACAAATTGCAGTATGTCCATACAAAGGAATAGCATCATCAGTAAAGCAAAATAAAATACTTACACATGCAACAACATGGAAAAATATCAGAAATATTGCACTGCATGAAAGAAGGCAGATAAAAAGATATGTATGGTATTATTTCATTTGTGTGAATTTCTAGAACAGGCAGAACTAATCTGTGATGACTGAAAACAGACCAATAATTGTCTACGGATTTGGAGCGGTAATTGCAAAGGGACAAGAGAGACCTTTCTGAAATGATGTGAGTGTTCTGTAATCTGATTGTGACAGTTGTCACAAGTTTATCCATGCTTTTCAAATCCTCAAACTATATACTCAAAGTAGATGCATTTCATTGTGTGTAAATTATACCTCAATAAAACTCTTCCAGAAGAAAACCTCTAGGATTATAAAAAAAATAATTGATGTTAACTGCCTTTATTCAAAGTGTTATACACTTGGAATTAGAAATACATTTTGTATTATGCAAGAAAAAGTTCTGAGATGGGCGATGGACAGAACTGTGGTAACTGATGAAAATAACGAGGTAGGTCTACACCAACTGAATGTCAATGAATTGAACCATGAGCCTAAGGACCCAGAATATTTAGTGATACAAACAGCATCTATAGATGTGTTGCTTATACTTTGTAAATATATTACATTTTTCCTATTAAAATGTTTGTTTTACATTAAAAGTGTTAGTACCAGTATTTCACGAAAGAATATTGTCACCTAGGTTCATACAGGTTGTGCATTGCACAAGTCCAGGGAGTACCATTCATAAGCACTACAATGTCATTTTGCCACAATTTTACTTGGTCTTAAAAGTCCTTTCCAAATACCTTTAAGATAAAGACTATCTCTGTTATTTCCTTAGGGCACCTTGAAGCCAGATGCTTTTATAGGCTTTCCGAAAGTATGGCCCCAGACTTTTCGTAAGAAAGCTCTCAGCTTCTTACCTGAGGAGCATTCCACTTGCGCTTCTAATGTCTGGTGTTTCTTTTTTGTCATTACTAAAACGATAAAAAAGAGAGGTATTACAAGAAAAGCCATGCAGTTGATTTATTTCTTAACTTCTATTGCAATTTTGACAACGTGGTGGGAGAGATGTTACTTCATTGCATGTGACTTGTTTATTTTAAAGTCCTTCACTGCTCTCTGATCAATAACTCAATTCTGTATATAATGTTTAAATTCATTAGATACTAAGTAGCTGTAGATTCCCTGAGCCTTTTATGGCTGGGTCTCTGAGGGAGACCATAGAGTCAATGTTCTTTTCCCAGTAGACATACTAATTCAATCTTATGTTAGTACAAAGGGATAAAGGCAATTTTCCCACATATATATTAATGTAAAGCAAACCCAAACATATTTTTGGAATTTCAAGATTTCATATGATAATCAGTTCCCCTGGTAGTGTCTCAAACAGTAATGGAAAATGTTAAATACTTTATGTTTTGTTTTTTATAAATAGTTGGTCATGGCTAGCAAAGTTCTTCTTAAAGGGCCAAATAGTGTTTTAAGCTTGTGGGCCATATGGGTCTCTGTTTCAACTAATCAAATCTGTCACCACAGGTGGAAGTGGAAGTGTCCAAATTCCAATAAAACTTTATTCACAAAAACACATGGTTGACCCATGGGCCATAGTTTGCAGGCCACTTAATTAAATAATATTTAAATTCTCCTAACAGTCTAGCATGTTTGGTCTATACTTTAATGAAATAGTAAATATTATAGAAAAGTGCTATCTGGTATGATAACAAAAGTTTCTTGTCAGAAAACTGAAACTATAAACCTGTAAGCTAAGATTTTTCATGACAGATAATTTAGCAAGTTAAGATTGTTTTAGAGGCAAAAATTTCAATATCTTATCTCTGTCACTATGTGCACTTTCAGGAAATGTATTAAACATGTTTCTTTGATAGGAATTAAGAATGGGTATATTCAGATTAAATGAGCTTGAAGTGAAAGGTGTATTTTAAGAAGCCTTTGATCAAGAGCCACGTTATGTTATAAAGGTAAGATGCTATCATGAGTGATTTAGGAAACAAGAATTTAATACTCAAGCATGTCAAATTTAGGGCATAACCCACTTGACATTGTCACAGCATATAAGTAACCTTTCCGGAGTGGTATTTCCTTGATAAAGTATTATGAAAATATATTCTGTTCCTTATAAAATGCAAATTCATTTCAAAGTACATTAAACTTGAATAAATAAATTTTTAATGAAACAGAGAGTTGTTTTTGAAATTCACTGTTCTCCAACAGACTCTAAATGGCTGCATTTCTCTGTGCTTATCCTCTCTTCATAAGGTCTAGGACTACTATTCTATGATTATTAAATTCTGGGCAGCTTCTTGCATCTCTCACGGAGTTTGAAAAAGGAATTAACGAGCAACAAGCCTGCAAGCTACTTGCTCAACCTCTCCTCCTAAGACAACTCATCAGAGATCACTCACAAACAGCTGTGCTCTCTAAGTCAGAAATGGAAGGTCATGTGTGGTGACTAAAGTATGACTCTCACTCAGTATTCATGAAGAGTTACTCGTCAAGAGTGATATTTTCACTATGTGAAAAGTTATTTTAAATAAAGGGCTCCATCATAGCTGAGTTATCTGAACCCGATGTAGCCACTGCCAATTTTTAAAATGACACACGGACAGGAGCTCATTCACTCCTTCAAGTCACAGGATGATCCGTAAGCCAAACCAGGGCTCCAGGGCATCTGTCCCTTAAGCTCTTTCCTTTTCTTCCTAAAGGTATCGCCTTATAAATTTCATCCAAAGTTCTGATAGTGTCAGCAACCAGAAGCAGAGCACCACCCCCTTTCTCCACCCCAATCTTCATTAATCTTTGATTTAATGTAAGTAGATCCATCCTGCCTGAAACCGTATCTCAGGAGACTTAGAGTTTTCGATGGCAATGATGCTTGGCAAAATAATACTGTAAAACTGGTTTGGAAGGCTCAAGGGGGCACTCATTCACATTTAAGACTTCTGCTACTTCCTGGTTCCAGTCAGAACTGAAACACCCACAAACATGAACACTTTTCCAAATTGTGTTTTGGCACATGTTTTTCCAGTTCCAGCTGGATTCCGGAAATGTGCCAGAAGAAAAAAAAAAAAACCATAATAATGTATTATGAGCAAGATTTTCTTTCTTTGCTTTTTCTTTTCTCTTAAAGAATCTTCAGGACACCATCAATACTCTCAAACAGAGAGGCACGATTACTTTTCCTTGGCACACATCACATTTTTAGAATTACACTCTCCGTGCCTTCGATGCAATCCAGAGTCAGGATGTCAGGATGATGCATACTGGCAGGATGTGTGTATATGGCAGAAGTGCTGGGACTTAGAGCCATGAGTTGGGGGATGGGTGTTTGTAAATGGTAGCTGGCAGGCAATGTTGTCCCACCTTGATTTCATCCTAACCGTGTCTTTAAAGTACAAAGCGTAAGGCCAGATCAGAAAATAACGGCTATATACGCTTTCACATGTGATCTGTGGTTTTCCTTCCCATCAAATCTGCGCATCCTGTTTTCTCCTTAAACTGTCATATACCATCTGCAGGACCTTCGTCTGGTCAAAGGTTCTCCATGAAGATGGGATGTCAGCACTGTAAGAAAATAAAATTTAGGCAGAATTTCAGAAAAATAGAATGGCAGTTTCTTGTAACAAGAAAACATACGCTCATCCTATGACCCATTAATCCCGTTTGTAGGTGTTTTACCCAAGACAAATGAAAACATGGGTCCACTAAAAATCCTGGGCATAAGTGTTTATAGTAGCTTTAACCATTATAGTATGGACTGAACATAAACCAAATGACTGTCATTTAATGAATAGATAAACTGTCATATCTCCAGACAATAAAATAGTACTCAGCAAAATAAATAAGTTATAAAATAAGATAAATTAAAAATGACATAAAATACGGATACATGCAACAACATGGATGAATCTCAAAAGCATTATGCCAAGTGGAGTAAAGCCAGGCTCAGAAGTCTACATATTGTTTGGTTTCATTTATATGACAGTCTAGAAAAGTCAAAACAGCACTGGCAACAAGCAGATCAGGAGGGACAGTGGAAGAAGATTGAAAAAGGGCAATGAGGGAAATTTTGGAGGCGATGGAAGTGTTTTCCATCACGTCTGCACTGGTTACACCTCTTTGTGCTGGTTAAAAATCATAGCGCTCTACGCTAAAAAGGATGAATTCTTGCAGTATGTAAATTATATCTCAATAAACATGACAAAAGAATTAGGGCTCCACTGCAGTACTGAGAAACTCATGTACATTTCCTGTTCTCTTTTGGTTTCCTTTCTTTAAAATCAGCCTTCTTCCTCCCCTCCCCACTCAAACCAGCAATCCTGCTCCCCCACCTGGTATGACAGGCAGGCTAAGTAGAACATTAACTGTTATTGACCAGTGTTTAATTTAATGCTTTCTGACACCTTTTAAGTCTCCACTTAATCTCTCTAATCACCTTGTTTTCTTTTCTTTAGCAACCCTGCTTTCTCTGTAATACCCCACCTTCTGAGAATTAGCAAAGGACTTACTTTGTTTTGGTTCTGTCATTTAAAGGCTCTAGAAAAGGTGGATGGGACCCAAAATAATCCTCTATGGCTTCACAGCAGCTGTGTAATGCAGATATGGCCTATTTATTTATCAGTCACTCAACAAATACATATTGATGACACACTGGGTGCCAGATGCTGCTAAGCACAGGTGGTCCCCATTGTGAAAGGGGGCAGGTCACTGCCTTTGTGCTGTCCCTGCCTAGCATTAAAGAATTGTAGAGACAATGATGAGGCATTCCAGGAAGAGAAAAGGGCAATGCAAGTCGTTAGAGCAGGCTCACAGTATTTTTTCTGCTAAGGCACAGTATTCAGTGTGATAGTATACGATAGTATACGATTAGCTGAGATCAACAGAGGCTGGAGAAGATTAACACCTCCGCTTATCAGCAGCTCTTGTTTGGCTGTAGTGAGTGGTAAGAAAGCTCTGGTTTCAAGAACTCACCTTGTCTAGGATGAGAGATAAGACTGAGACCTGAAGGACAAGTCTCAGCCATAATGGTGGTGGTGGTCTTGGTGGTAATGATGGTTATAATAGTTATAGTGACAGTAGTAGGAGGTAGCAGGTGGTAGGTAGAGGAGGAGTGGTAGTAGTCACGGAGGGAGGGTGGCGATGTAGGGTTAGCATTCAGTCACAAAGTAGTAAGTGGGGGCTGTCCTGAGGTGAGTCAATAGTATTATAATAAAAAAAAATCATGACAGAGGGGCATGCTATATAAAAATTAATGTATAAATATGTACATCTTTAACAATTAGAAAAGTGTTGGCTAGATTGGATTTTGTACTGACAATTCTTTTCTTTTTACTCAAATCAAGATATTATATATATGACAACTTGCATGTTTTGTATAGACACATCCATCTACTGGGAAAAATAGACACACACACACACACACACACACACACACACACAAAGAAACAAATTACAAAATAGGGTAAGGCAGATAACGTAAATAGGAAAGCATTAACTAGGTGAGAAGGGCCAAGAATGGCTCTGTGGTGGAAGGCAGGATGAAGGCTGTGAGAGTTGAATCTACCTGGCTAGGTGAGGTGGAATGTGGGCCTTTCTAGTCACAGGGCTCTCCCAGAGCAAACCTGAAGATGCAAGGAAGAGAAATTTATAAGGGAAAGCAGAGACATATTTGTTGAAATCCTTAAGATAAATTACTTGTCTGCTCTTTCAGAGTAGATTTGTCCCAAACACCACGCTCCATTCCCATTAGAATCAGTATGCTGCTTCTCGTCATTAGCTCTTGCTCCATTGGGGGAAAAATAGCATTATTCTCCCATTATGATTGCTCTTTATCATCTCACCATAAAAAGTGCTGCATGTTCTAATGTAAATAGCAAGATTAACATCAGTAGCAATAAAAGGTACATTAGCATATTTGCACTTGTAACATCTTTCTGCTCAGACCTCCTGTGAGGAACACACATCTGAGAGGTGTTTTGTCCTGGGCTGTTCAGTATTTTTTTCTCATTCTGCACAAAGAAGATTGGAAGCCTCTCTAAGAATCTTGCCTGAATCTTGGGGATGGATGGTTCTATGTCCAAGCTAAGCTCAGTGTTGATGGTCTTTAGAACTTTTAGTCTTCAGGCATGAGACTCAGGAAGTGCAGGGAAAGGGTAAAGCTGGTATTTCAGTGAATCTAGAGTTTGTGGTCAAGGTCAGAAATCATTTTCAAAGAGTTAACAAAGTCAACATCAGAACTCAAAGCACCAATAATGAGAAAAACACCTCTATGACTGAATGCTCCCTTGATGAATTCATTGAATAGTAAATTTCTGATTTTTCCAAGTACATGGATTTCTTCTCAAGACTATGACTGGGATCCTAGTCATACTATCCTCTTAGCAAAGTAGCCTTACCTAGTTGGTCACTATGCAGAACTACCACACTGAGTGAACGTTAAAAATACAAAGAATATAAAAATACATAATAACAAGGCCAGTCCAAATTTAGTCTGGTTTGGCAAATGTTAACCTATAACTTAGACTCTTGATACCTTGTAACCCTCCTTAATTCACGTTTATTTCAACCTCAGCCCTAATGAAGTTCTCATAGGTCTAGTATAAAATCTTTTTCTGGGGCGCCTGGGTGGCTCGGTCGGTTAAGCATCCGACTTCAGCTCAGGTCATGATCTCACGGTCCATGAGTTTGAGCCCTGCGTCGGGCTCTGTGCTGGCAGCTCAGAGCCTGGAGCCTGTTTCAGATTCTGTGTCTCCCTCTCTCTCTGCCCCTCCCCTGTCCATGCTCTGTCTCTCTGTCTCAAAAATAAATAAATGTTTAAAAAAATTAAAAAAGAACTAATGAAAAAAATATTTTTCTAAAAATCATTGACTTCCATTCCTTCTTAAAATTTTTTTTTAATGTTTATTTTAATTTTTTGAGAGAGAGAGAGAGACAGAGCGTGAGCAGGGTAGGAGCAGAGGGAGGGAGACCCAGAACGCGAAGCAGGTGCCCGGCTCTAGGCTGTCAGCACAGAGCCCAACGTGGGGGCTTGAGCACACAGACCTGGAGATCATAACCTGAGCCAAAGTTGGATGCCCAAACTACTGAGCCACCCAGGCACCCCTTCAATTCCTTCTTAATTGCAGGTTGCATTTTTTCCTTCTCGCGGGCTTCTGAATACTTGATCACATTTAGTATATCTGTCTTTTATTAAGTTTATTTACCTTTTTTTTTCTTCTGTAATCCCTGCACCCAGTGTGGGGCTGGAACTCACAAACCCAAGATCAAGAGTCAGGTGCTCTTCTGACTGGGCCAGCTAGCTGTACCCCCCCTCCCCACCCCCCACCCCCCCCCCCAAAGCCATATATTTCAATTCAGTTCACTTTGCTTGATTTCAGCTACCTACCATGACCTTGGCACTTGAGGATTACAGAGATGACTGATTCTCTTTGCCTTCTACAAAGTAGGAAAAATCTCTTGCTTTACACTTTTAAGTTTGTGTCTTGAGTGCCTGCAAATTAAATTGACAAAAGATAGATTAGCAAGAGAAAAGACAGATTTTTTTTTTTCACCTAAGTACACAGGAGAGTTCACAGAAAAATGTGACTCAGTGAGGTGTTTAGAATTTAGGGCTTATATACCATCTTAATAGCAGAAGAACAGGGAGAAAAGCTCTTAATGGGAAAACAAATGACTTCTTAATAGGGGAAGGGGGGAGGAGGGAAAGGGCACTTATGGAAAAATAAATGACTTTTAGAAAAGATAAATGGGCTCTTAGGAGAGTAATGGATGGAAGATGGTTTGGTGACCATGTTTGTTTAGGTGTGGCCTGAGGACTTCTCTCTGGTAATAAGAATCAATCATTCCTGGTTGCTCTGGGGGTGGGAGGGGTGGCGGGCTGGGGATTTAAGTCAATGGAGTTCTTTTGGGGGGCTCACTTTTAGGCAGATAGATTTCAGAAACTCAAATATCTTCTTAAAACAGGTTTTATGCCCAGGTGCTGTATTCTGGACCCCTTTACTTCAATCTGGTGGTGGAGAAATACACAGACCACTGTGTCACAAGAAAGCCACAAGTGCGGTGTGAGAAGAGAGGGGGAAAAGATGAATTCTGACTGAGTTTTGGAATACCTTGTGAGGGTCATGGGATTTCTGAGCAGCCTCTAAAATACTGGGTAGAATAGAGGAAGTTGAGGACATGAGTCAAAAGGGAGAACAAGAGGGTAGGGAGTCTGGTGGCTTCCTTGGATTAAGAATTTTGAAATATACTATTTCTCTGGTGCTACTTTGCATCACTATTTGTATTTAATCCCTTTGGTTTTATCTATTTTTGTTGTTGTTTTATCCTCATTTATAATTCACTCTATCAAATCCAGTTTTCTTCTCAATTCTCCTTTCTTTGTAGTAACAATGGACCTGTCTGCCACTTTCTTTTCATGTGAACTTAAGCAATCCTCTCAAACTGTGGATCAATTAATAGCATAGTGTCTCCCACAGAGCATGAAGAGTATCAGAAACTAAAAATTCACTGCCACTCACATCCACATTGAAATGTCTGATTCCCTTTGTGAATATCTACATATCTGATAATATTTATTTACACTATGATTTGTCTCATTCCAACTGATTTCAATATACTTTGTGTTAAAAATATGAGCTTTTGTAGCCAGTCAGATAGGATGAGAAACCAGAAAAACAATTAAGTTGATGGGGTCCAAATTATTAACTGTGAGGAGAATGGGAGACTGGTGAGGGAGTGTGTCGGGCACCGAGGGTACTTTTGAACATGGCCCTGCAGGCCACCTCCTTTGCTAAGAGGAAGTCGGTCAGCAGTCCCAGCATTTGGATGAGACTGTTCTAAAAGCATAAACCACAGATTCTTCTAACCCAGGCATTGACCTGCAATCAAATACTCAGTACACAGGGATTTAGAGTTTGGAAAACCACTCCGGTCTCATCGTGCTCTAATTTCCCAGTTCATTGACTAACTGACTTTTACCCCAACGTCTAAGTGGAGAGGTTAAAGTCTTAAACTTATCTGGGGAGAAATTTTGAATATGGCTCAGAAAGAATATAATTCTTTGGAACCTAGACAATACTTAGTTATTTCTTGTGTAGAATAGTACAATTGCCTTTACACAGTTTTTTTGTTTGTTTTTTCTTTTCTTTTTTTTTTAACCTAGGAATTCCTTTTCCTAGATGAGAGGAGTTTTTGTTCCAGAATTGCCTTTCACTCCAGAAGCAGGATACCCCTGCCTGCATGGGCATGAATAGAAAGAGGAAATGAGTACAATTGGCATTGTGCTGCTTTTTGGTCACCTTAATATACCCTATGAAAATAACATCCATATACTAGCAGTGTTTGCTCAGGGACCACGTCCTTGAGTTAAAACATTGCTTCATAAGTCACTTCAAATGTTTTAATGTGCTACCTTTCCCTTAGTACATATTCAAAATATTTAAAGCTGTATTGTCTACCTACCATGTATAAGCTCAATTTACCACTTTTCTGCTTAAATATATTTAAATATTCATACGTTGAACCTTCACACAATGACAAGTGGTCAAGCTAATAATTTTTCCCCTCTTGAAGTTAATTGATATTGCTAAGAACCCTTTACACATGTTTTCCACTAAGTAAAACAGTGCATATGAGTTAGAACAACAAAACGAAGGAGGATAAGAACAGAAATTTATTCGCTGAGGAAAAGAAGATAAGAAGATAAGGACAGTTGAAGGTGGGGGTGGTGGTGGGGCACTAGGTATAAAGACTATTCATTGTGCTTCTGTTTGATGTAGCTGGGTAGGACCTTAGCCCCATCCGGTCCAAATAGTGCCAATTCAAACCACTAGTTGGTGACAATTCTTCATCCAACATGTTTAATGCTTTGCCCACTTGCGTTATCTTCTCTTTTCATTTGGCAAGTAATATGCAATCCTTTTCATACACATATTTTTAGCTGAATAGAGGTTGCCTAAAGCTCATAGGATGTAGATACCAGCAGAATTGGGACCTGATCTGACCCTTTCGTCAAAATAATAAAACAAGTTTATTCTTTCATTAAAAAGAAATGTTTTTTATTCATTAAGAAGATTCCTTTTTTTCCCCAACAAGTCTTTCTCATATTTACATTATTTGTGCCTACTCTAGAGTCTACCATTGAACTAAAGACATTTGTTGAACTAAAAGTAAAAGGAAGAAAGACTGAATGTTTTGTGAAGAATCTACACAGTACAAGCCAGGGGAAGAGAGGCAAAAATGTGTGTGCATGTGTATGAGTGGGTGTGCATGGTACACACACAAATGTATGTGTATGTGTGTAGGAAGGAGGATGGATTAAAACAGGCTATGATTAGACCTCCCTGTTCTTCCTTATGATATAAAACAGTGAAAGCAGATCTTTCTTCTTCCCATTTTAGCAATGAATACTAAGAGAGGAACTTGTACATTGTAAAAGTAATGCTAATACGTTTTAACCATAAAACTATTATGAAACACCAACCGGGATACACATTGTGGTTAAGGCTCAGCTATCAATTTAGATCCTGCCTCTACCATCTATTTTTTGTGGACACTGTACCAATCACTTTCTTCTTTTGAGTCTTGTATCTGTATGATGGAAGTAATAATAATACCTATTCCTTGGAGTAATAATGAGATTAAGTGTGATGATTCATACACAGCACATCACATAGCCCCAGCACATTGTACGTCCTTGATAAATGTTAGACTAATTTTTGTGTGTGTGAAATAAATCAGGCAAATTAATTACTTTTGGTTTTCATTTCACTTGCATAAGATGCCTACTTCCTGGATACTAAAGAGATTCCAAATTCTTTTTTTTTTTTTTATCTGAGAATTTCCTGAGGATAACCTGGCCTTAGAACCGGTGCTGACTTATCCATTAGGTATAGCAAGCCCAGTGTCTGCCCATTGTACCTTTAAAGGATCACAAAAATATTTCAATCTCTTTTAAAATCATAAGAAATAGGGGTACTTGGGTGGCTCAGTCACTTAAGCATCCAACTTTGGTTCAGGTCATGATCTCATGATTCATGAGTTCAAACCCCACACTGGCAGCCCGGAGCCCACTTTGGATCCTCAGTCTCCATGTTTCTGCTCCTCCCCCACTTGTATTCTTTATTTCTCTCAAAAATAAATAAAAAAAACCGTAAGAAATATATAAACTTATAGGTAAAACATGTTTTAATATATAATATCGATATATTCATCTTTATACCAGTGCAGTCATAAAATAACATTTACAATATTAAAAAAAAAATTTTTTTAATGTTTATTCATTTTTGAAAGACAGAGAGACAGAGCGCAAGCAGGACTGGGGTGGAGAGAGAGGGAGACACAGAATCTGAAACAGACTCCAGTCTCCGAGTTGTCAGCTCAGAGCCCCACACGGGGCTCGAATTCACAAACCACGAGATCATGACCTGAGCCAAAGTCAGATGCTCGACCGACTGAGCCACCCTGGCGCCCATACAATATATATTTTTTTTAATTCTTGAAGGGGCCCAAGAAGGCAAAACTACTGAAGGCCTATGAAAATCATAACTCAGCCCTGCTTAAAATGTAATACCAGAATGCAGGTAATAGAATTTTCCTTAGGTGATCTAGTGAGTCAGCTGAAAAAGGGAACAGTGGTTTCCCTTGTTATTTTTCTGCTCAATTGTGGATAGACAGGGGTGGGATATGGCGGTGGCTAGGTAGGGTGGTGGGCTTGTCTTGCTAGAGTGTACCAGGCATGTTTTTCTCAGACCGATATTGACACACATCATCACAGGAACACTGACATCTGGAAGGACAAAGTAGAAAGAAATGTAGGTGAATAAGGCCAGGGTAAGGAATTCAGGAAACAGGGAAAGAGGAATGGAGACAGAAATGAGTCTTACTGTTCTTCAGATATGAGGAACAGCACCTCATTTAAAATCATACAAATAATTTTTAAAACCCACTGGAGAACTGAAATATAAAGTCATAGAAATATGTGCTGCTACAAATATTACAAGAGTCCCTGTGCTCAAGAGGAACTAAGTTATATTTAAAACATGCTGACATGCAAGTACAATGTCTGAGCAAAAAGAATCTGAACTTGTTGTTAAGGCAAGCCCGGCGCTTAATCCTTTGGTGTAGTTATTTGAGTTTAGTATGCGATGTCTCATAAGATAATTTTGGACATATCAGGACATGTTATACTTAACTAACAGTCAGGAGGAGTCTTTCTTGTTGCTTGGTTTTGTGGTATTGCACAAAATTAGATTTACAAATTGCTTTCAATACTAGTTTGGAGTTATTTAACAAGTTGTGAAGGGCTAGGATCTCTGAAATAAAAAGTGTAAAACAATAGTTTCTCAGGAGACCGAGATTTAAAAATCACTGGCATCTACCATATGCCCCAAACACACATTTTTATTGTAGTCTATAACATGAAGCATTTAAGCAATCTTGAGGATGCTATTTTGAATAAATTGCATAACACTCAGTTTAGAGAATCCTACTCGTAGCCTGCAATGAAAGATTGAACACCCACAGTGTAGGTGACACTGTATTAGGCCCTGCAAATTTTGATCAGTCCTGCCAAGTATAGTACAGCTGAAAGAGCTCCAAATTACTTGAGGAAATAATTTCACTTCTCTTAACCTCAGTTTCCTTATTTGTGCACCAGAGGTGATAGTTCCTGCTTTATAAATTTATTGTGAGGCTCAAGTCAAACAATGCCTATAAATGTGCTTTGGAAATTGCAAGGAACTATGAAAATATAAGATATGGTTATTACTATCCTTTGGGCTCAGTTTTGATACCATGCCAATTAATTATGATTATTTTATGAGTGGTATGGGATATGGGACTGATTTGTGCGCTTAAAAATAAATGTGCGTGTAATTTAAGATTTAGTCCAATGGTGATTTCTCTCAGGAACAGCAAAAGCAAACACCCGTAACCAGCAGTAGCCTCAGTTGCTCTTTGTTGCCTACTTAGCCATTCTGCAAGATGACTTGGTTTTGCTTTTGGCAAACGTGTTTGCTGTCAGAGTATCTACTGAAAAATTGTCGATGGAAATAATGAATGTGCACTGACAACGCATTTATTCAGAATCTCTGACTTCAGTGACATATCAGTAGCAAATCCATCCCGATTCAATTTGAATGCCTCCCTTTGAAGCCAGGATTTAGGACCTTCACATCTAAAATACATTCCTAAAATTGATAACCAGATGTCTAATTTTGTAGTAATAGGACCTAAATTATTTATGCACATTAGCTTTGTGAAATTTGTAGACGACAAAGGCAAAACTAAGCAGATAGCTTTGGAAATGCCTTGTAGCTCCAACTTTCACCTGTTTTTTTTTTATTTCAACCTTTCAACTCACCTTTATTGAGTATCTACTATATTTACAGTGCTACTACATACATCATTTCGTGTAACTTTCATAGAAACTCCACTTTAAAAACTGAGGAAACCAAGCTTCGTAGAACTTAAAAACCTGTCCAAGATGACACAGCCATAAGTGATGACTCCTCCTACTAAGTCCAAGAACAGCATTCTTTCAAAAACAACACAATTTATCACCCAGATCTATATACGAGGCAGAGAATGTTCTCATATTCTCTCTGTTCTTCTAATCAAAACTTGATCTCAGGAAAGAATTTGACAAACGGATTCACAATAAGGTGGTAGTACATAAATGATTCATAAGGCTTAAATTCATATCAACACAAGAAGATATATATTTTACCGGGGGAAAAACTATTTGTCATCATATGTCAAATGCTTGAAACTCTTCCTGAAGTTTCAGACATCAGCGTGCAAGTAGGTTAAAGGAACTAATCTGTACTCTGAAATCGTATCACATAAGTGATTCTTCCCCATTCAGTAAGTGGCACCCAGAGCTGGAACGGTCACAGAGGACTGATGCTTTATTCTTTCATTTTAAGCTTGTGTTTAGGTTTGTAACTGCTTCTGATGGCCTTTGCTCATCAGAAAAAAAGTCACCTGTGCTGAGATTGCTGTTATGTAAAATTGCTCTCCTGCTCCTCCTCCAAAAATCACCATAAAGATAGATGATATATCACTTTTTTTTTTAAAACATGGCTACAACCAAAAACAAGATAAACGTATCTGAAGACCAGAAGCAGAATAAAAACATGTAACAGTAATTGTAGTTTCATTCACAGCTCTTTTGAATTCTAGGACAAGAAACAATCAGAAGCAGCCTTGTATTCAGCTCCTGAAGATCAAAATGGCTGGGAGAATAGGGCCATGTTCAGAAATAGCAAGGTAGGCCAGAGCACCCATGGCCATAGGCAAATACTCAGCTTTGCTTAAAGGGTGGAGAGAAAGCACAAATAGCTATTGCAGCAAAGCTGGGCCAAGCTCCAACCAGCGTAGTAATATACCTATACTCTATCCTTGCGTTATGAAACTCTGGTTGCCAATAAAAGAGCAAGGCAGGTAGAGACAACTGTGAAATGGTCACACACGAAGAGGTGAGGAGAGAGAAATTAAACAGAAACATCGGGAAAGGCACATTGGAGAAAACACACCTAAATTTCAAAGCCTACACAGAGAAAAAATTAACCATGAAAGATAGTCATCAAACAGGTATCGATCTGGTAACATAATTACGTTTTGGTAATTTGAACAATTAAGATCTTAAAATGCATGAAGGAAGGAAAGAAGAAATGATTTTGGAACCAAAAAGATAGTCAAGAATCAAAAATAAGTTATGAAAAGAAATATACTGAAAAGAAATCTTAGAAATGAAAAATGTAGCCCTTGAAATAAAATAACAATAACCCAAAACCCTGAGTAAACTGGGTGAACAGCAGGTTGTCAGAACTGGAGAGAATATTAATGAATTAGAAAGAGTACTGAGAAATTCACCTAGAACACTTAAGAGAAAGAAAGAAATGGAACTGTGACATCAAAATTATAAGAGATTTGGAGAATGGTCTGATTTAAATTACTTTTCCCCATAAAATTTTCAAAAGAAGTGAACGTGTCAACATTTAAAGAGATAGTAAATTAGAAATTGCCAGGCTGAAGGACCAAATAAATCTTCATTTACAAAATACAGATAAACAAGATGAAATTCAACAATTCTCCACCTTGACAAACATAGCAAAACTGTAAAATATCACAGCTAAAAAGAAAATTTTAATATTTCCCTGTGGGAAAAGCAGACTCACACTGATAATTCAAATGAGAAAAGCCATTTCTTGAGAAGTAGACAATAGAGAGGCCAGAAGACAAACTTCAAAGTGCTGTGGGGGAAAGGCACCAAGTCACAATTAGGTACAACCCTAGACTGTCATTCAAGAGTGAGGATGCTAGCAAAACATTTTGAACATCAAAAAAAAAAAAAAGAGTAGTGGGTTTTTTTACCCATAGACTTTGCCTGAAGAGATTCTGAAGTATGTACTATAGCAAAAAGAAACGTTTACCTGGATAGAGGGGTAGGATACAGAGGAAATGGGAGGGGGAAAAATTACAATAATTGTTTGTACATTTGAATAAAAGTAAAAAATTCTGTGGAATTTTTTGTTATTGTTTTCTTTTTTAAAAAGTGGAAACTAAAACTCTGGATAGAAATAATATAGACGAGGTCTTGGGCACCTGGGTGACTCAGTCGGTTGAACATCGGGTTCTTGGTTTCAGCTCAGGTCATGACCTCATGGTTCCTGAGTTCAAGCACCGCTTCAGGCTCCAGGCTGTCAGTGCAGAGCCTGCTTGGGATTCCCTCCCTGGCCCTCCTCTGCTTGTATTCTCTCTCTCTCTCAAAATAAATAAACTTAAAAAAAAAAAAAAATATATATATATATATATATATATACACACATATATATATTTATATATGTGTAGATGAGGTCTTGTGGGAGAGGAGGAAAAGAGATATTCAACTGCTGTATGTTTGTTAGAGAAACGTAAAGTTTAGAATATATAGGCTCAACTTCATTTCAAGTAGTTCATTTGCTGGAAATGGGCTTCACTTGCTGCTTAGTGACACAGGCCAATTCAAGTTCTCTGACTTTCCCTGTTTTCTGCCAAAATCAAATAAGTAAAAAAATATAGATGTTGATAATAGTAAAGGAAAAAGTAAGCTCAGAAAAACATTTGAAAAATTGCCACCTGGTAATTATGTATCTAAATACATATCTAAAACATGTAACCAGTAAAATAACAGAAATGCAATTAAGTCCATACAAGCAAAACACAGAGTTTAAAATATTTTATCATTCCAGAAAAAGGTAAGAAAAGAAGGAAAAGAACCTAGGAAAATCAAAGAGAAAAGGGAACTCAACATGCCAGATATGGGGTAAAATCAATAATCCATTCATCTATTAAGATAAAGAATCTATCAAAATGTATTTTAAAATATCCATATGAAATGCTGTTTTTAAGAGATACAAATAAAGCCAGATAATACAGGAAGTTTGAAATAAAAGGACATAAAGTGAAATGTGAATAAAAATGATATGCTTATGTATTATGCTAATCAAAAGAAAGCTGATATACTATCATTAAATAATGAAACTATTAACTAGAAGTTAAAGCAAAAACCTCAACACGGATGAGACTCTCCATAATATTGGCGTGTCAACCAATGCACATAGATATTATAAATTGTGATATTCTAACAATATGCAATTAAAGTACAGAAAGTTATAATTAACAAGATTGTAAGAAGAAATGAACAAATCTACAATCATAGTGGGGAACTTTAAAATATTCTGCAAAGGGCTTGTTAAGCAAAGAAATATTGCTCAGAGACAAACTCAAGAGACAAACAACAAGGCTCAGAGACAAACTGAAAATCAGACTCTTCTTATGTATAGAGAACAAACTGATGGTTACCAAAGGGGAGGTAGAGAGGAGGACAGTGGAATAAACGGAGATGAGGTACACACTTGTGTTGATGAGCACAGTAATGAGTACTGGTAGGTCACTGTGTTGGACACCGGAAACTAATATAGTGCTCTATGTTAGCTATACTAGAATTTCTTAATGAAAACATATATATTATCAAGGCTGTATAAAATGTAAGCAATGTAGTAAACAGCATTATTACCTGCCTATCTCTATTCGCCTTCCTACCTGTCAAACTCTACATCCAAGAAAGATACTGTACATCTTTCCAGTACACATAAAACCAATCAAAAATTGATCAGCATAAGCCATAGGGGAAGTCTCAAACAAAACAAAACAAAACAAAACAACAGTTTGTATTATCTGACCACAAGCAATACAAAGAAAATAATAAAATAACAAAAAAGATAGTAAACAAACACTCAAACAATCATATACATGGGAAAAATAAACAGACACATACACACTATAAATCACTATTAAGTTAAAGAAGAAATCACAACGAAAAGTCCAAAGTATTTAAGAATGAATAGAAGCAAAAATAAATTTAAATCAATAAATCAATAAAAATGAATAACAAGCAAAAAAGTTACATATCAAAAAGTATGGAATATGGTTAGAGTCATAATTAGCAGAACATTTGTTGGCATACATTTGTATATTAGAAAAAAAGAAAATTTAAAATATATGAACTATGTGGTTATCTTAAGATTAGGTGATGTAAAAATAAAGGAAATATATTTAATGTTTATTTATTTTTGAGACAGAGAGAGACAGAGCATGAACGGGGGAGGGTCAGAGAGAAAGGGAGACACAGAATCCGAAACAGGCTCCAGGCTCTGAGCTGTCAGCATAGAGCCCAACGTGGGGCCTGAACTCAGGGACCGTGAGATCATGAACTGAGCTGAAGTCGGATGCTTAACGGACTGAGCCACCCAGGCGCCCCAAGGAAATATATTTAGTAAATAGAAGGAAAGAAGTTATCCTTTTTAATTTTTAAAAGAATTTTATTTTAGAGAGAGAGAGAGAGACAACATGTGCATGAGGGAGAGGAGCAGAGGGAGAGAATCCCAAGCAGGCTCCTCAGCTCAAGTTTCCATCTCATGGTTCTATCTCAATCAAGATTTATGAGTTCAAGCCTCACATTGGGCTCTCTGCTGTCAGCACAGAGCCTGCTTTGGACCCTCTGTCCCCTTCTCTCTCCTCCGTCCTCCTCTTTCCCCCTTTCTCTCTGCCCCTCCTCTCTCCGTTCTCTATGTCTCAAAATAAATAAATAAACTGAGAAAAGACTCAAAAGGAAAAAAACTAAACAACTTAATGCCAAAAGGAAAATGTGAAAATATTTATATTACAAACATGAAGAAACAGAAAATGTGCAGACAATAAGCTCATCAAAAAGTTAATTCACCCTCTCCCCTTTCCCTCCTCACCCACAGTAAAAGGAAAAGATGCCAAGCCTGGAAGGTTATATAGGTAAGTTTGTCAACTAATCTCTACCTGACGAAACCTGTTCTAAAACTTAAAAAAAGTGAAAACTACATAAATGATTTTATAAGAGCAATATAATCTTAATAGAAAAATCAGACATGAAAGGAGGAGAAAAGAAACTCACCAACCTCATGGATGAAATGGATAAGATACTAACAAACGAACCCAAGCTATGCATTAAATATTGACATGTCCTGATAAATTGGGATCATTTCAGAACAATGTGCTAATATAATCTATTAAAGAATAAAAAAAAAAAAATAACAGTGGATAAAATTTACCACAGGTTCAAGATTTTAAAATCTTAGTAGATTTGTGTAGATTCTTATTTCATGGCAGGTAACAACAAATAAATTATTGCAAACATCATACTTACTTTTAAATATTTAGAAATTTCTTTTTCTAAAGTCAGTTTTGTCTTTAAAGTTGTATACAATATGATTGGGTTGATAGAAACTCAAGGAAATCCACAGAAAAACTCTTAAAATGAATTAACATATCTTACTGATTTGGTATTAAAATCAATAGTATTTCTATGTATTAGCCAAAGCAATTAGAAAATGTAATAAAAACAGGGACGCCTGGGTGGCTCAGGTCATGATCTCACCGTTCCTGAGTTCAAGCCCTGCGACATACTCTGTGCTGACAGCTCAGAGCCTGGAGCCTGTTTCAGATTCTGTGTCTCCCTCTGTCTCTGCCCCTTCCCTGCTCACACTCTGTCTCTGTCTCTGTCTCTCAAAAATAAATAAACATTAAAAAATATATAATAAAAACAAAAATATATGATTCAGAATAAGTCTGAAATAGAATATTTATTTTATAAAGAAAATTTAAAAATAATAAAAAATATAAAAAGGAATGAATAAAGGAGACTATATCATGTCACTCAATACGAAACTTACATCTTAATCTCTTCAACCAATTAATCTACATAGTCATTGTAATTGGCAAAGTCTTAGATTCTGACAAAAATTATTTTAAGTCACTTTTTTTTAAAGTGGGAAAACAAAGAGGAAGGACTTGATTCACCCCTATCATATTTTAAAGCCATAATATTAAATAAGATTTAATTGGGAAAAGAGTCAGCAAAAAAGGCCTGGAAACAGACCCAAACCCATATGGAACGCAATGTGTGATAGAGGTGGTAATACAAAAAATCATGGAAGGATGAGTTCTGCAGGTTTGGTGCTAGGTCAGCTGACTTTACATACGGTAAGAACATTACATGATTCTCTGTCACAAACCATACTCACCAAAATAATCATGTGGATCCACAGCCTAAACATGAGAAGCAAAGCTAAAAACTTTTAGGAGAATATGTATGAGATTATTTTTCTTATAATGTGGAAGGGAAGAACTTCTTAAATAAGATGAAAAGTCATGAAGAAAGTATAGATAAATTCAACACACAAAGATATGAAAAGAGAATTTTTTTTTTTTTAATTTTTTTTTTTCAACGTTTATTTATTTTTGGGACAGAGAGAGACAGAGCATGAACGGGGGAGGGGCAGAGAGAGAGGGAGACACAGAATCGGAAACAGGCTCCAGGCTCTGAGCCATCAGCCCAGAGCCCGACGCGGGGCTCGAACTCACGGACCGCGAGATCGTGACCTGGCTGAAGTCAGACGCTTAACCGACTGTGCCACCCAGGCGCCCCGAGAATTTTTTACTTATATAACTAAGGTTAGATAACTATAATGTTAAAAAGAATTCATAAAAGTGAACAGTAAAAAAGAACAACCAATCTGGTAGATTAGTAGACAACATGCATGGAAAGTAATTCAGAGAAGAGCAAACTTGAATGTTTAAATTTTTTTTTAAATAATGCTCAGTTTCATAACTAATCAAGGGAATATGATTTAGATAAAATAATGTACTTTGACACTAATAAGAATAGAAAAAAAATTAAAATTTGACCCTTCTAGGTATAATTTAGAATGTGGGTAAATCAAAACTCACATACCGGGGAAAGTCTACGGCCTAAGGACCAATTTTCAGATTGGCAAAATGTATCATAAAGTTGAAGATGCTTCTACCAGCACCTTAGCAATTCTCTTCAGACCTGTACACACCAGTAGCTTCCTGCACATCTTATGAGGATATCAGTAAGGATGTTTACTCTAAAATAATTTGTAATAGTGAAATATCAGAAACTGAAAAATCAGTATCAAAAGGGAGTGACATGTGTCGACACGACTAGATCTGAAAAGGATAATATTGAATGAAAAAGAAAAATAAGTTGCCAATGTTAGCACACAATGATAACATTTATGGGAGTTTAAAATATACAATGTTTTGAAAGTGACAACATATACAATAGTCCTCCCTTACCTGCAGGAGATACATTTCAATACCCCCAGTGGATGCCTGAAACCATGGATGTACTGGACCCTATGTATACTATGTTTTTTCCTATACATACATACCTATGATAAAATTTATTTGTAAATTAGGCATAGTAAGAGATTAACAACAATAATAAAATATAACAATTATAACAATATATTGTAATAAAAGTTATGTGAATGTGCTCCTTCTCCCACTCAAAAAGCCTTATTGTACTGTACTCAGCCTTCTTGCGATGAGGTGAAATGACAAACTGCCTATGTGATGAGATCAAGTGAGGTGAATGACATAGGAATTGTGATGTGGTGCTAGGCTACTGTTGACCTTCTGACCATATGTCAGAAGGAGGATCATCTGCTTTTGGACTGTGGTTGACCACGGGGAAACTGAAATGCAGAAGCAAAACCACGGATAAGGGGGGGGGGGGAACTACAGTATATGAGATAAAAGTGGAAAAGGACCAACTGCCTGAATCACAAGATTACAATGGCTGTGGCTTCTGGAGAGTTCCAAATAAGTAGAATGATGGAGCACAGCCAAGGAGACCAACTTTATTCATAATAATTGCATGAATTTTATGAAAACATGTCTGAAGCTAATATGAAGAAGAGTAAATATTTGTCATCTTGGGTAGTGGATACATGTATGTGTTATTTGCTTAACTTTTCTGGATTAAAAATTTTTTTCTTCTTTTATTTTTAATTTTAGAGACAGAAAGAAAGTGTGAGTGAGGGAGAGGGGCAATGGGAGAGGGAGAGAAACAGAGAGAGAGAGACAGAGAGAAGAGAGAGAATCTCAAGCAGTTTCCACACTCAGCCTGGAGCCCAACCTGGGGCTCAATCCACAACCCTGGGATCACTACCTGAGCTGAAACAGAGTCAGGCGCTCAACGGACTGAGCCACCCAGGAATCCCTTAATTTTTTTCAAAAGATGAGATAATAAACTAAACCTACCAGTGTGTGTGCAAATGGTGTGCCAGAGCACTCTTTAGTTGGATCACATGTCTTCCTTGAGAGATGTCTTTTATTTTATTAGAGGAAAATATATGTTTTTCTTTATTCCTTTGGTTTTGAAGAAGAGGAATTTTCCCTAAACATTCCTGCTTTTTTGGTCCCAACCTTACTATATCTCATTTGATTGTAACTCAACTCCTCTCTCTCTTTGGAACCAGTGGCTTGCCTGTGAAAATGCGTTATATACTCTCCCTACGTTTATTTTCTGTTTTATACATTGTTAAAGCTGCCTTTACATTTTTATCCTACATAAAAATATTTCCTTTCGGGCCTATTATCAGAAATTTTATATTAACAAGGGAAGATGGTAGTACAATGGCTATTTGATTTCATATTTCCTTTAACTCTCAGACAATAGGTGTTTTTTGGCCTGAACAGAATCTGAGTGTTGCACCTAAAATGAAGAAAATAGCCACACATTTATGAAGGCATATAAGGATACTTGTTCTAAACATAATTGTATTCAGTTATAAAAAGAATCTTTTTTCTAATTTTTTTAAATGTTTATTATTTTTGAAAGAAGAGAGACAGAGACAGAGACAGAGACAGAGAGCAAGCAGGGGAGGGGCAGAGAGAGAGGGAGACACAGAATCAGAATCAGTCTCCACACTCTGAGCTGCCAGCACAGAGTCTGATGGGGGCTCAAACTCCCAGACTGTGAGATCATGACCTGAGCTTAAGTTGGACGCTTAACCAACTGAGCCACCCAGACGCCCCTCAGTTATAAATAGAATCTTAATGCAACTAGGAAGGGAGAAAGGTTACCTGGATTGATCGATCGATCTATCATCTAAATATTATATATGTATAAAAATTATATAAATATATATAATAATATACCTTTTTCTCAGATCTGCAGGGTTTTGAAGATTGTAGCAACTCATGTTTCTATGCATTTTGATTAGCACAAGTTGAGATAGTGAAGATTTATGTAATAATAACACCCCATGCACTATGCACTATATGGAATTACTTTTTCTTTTAAAAAAAAAAAGGCATTTTACTTTGTAATGTTCTTTTAAAAAGTGAAAAAAGTGGCAATTAGAAAGAATATTTTCTAGCAACTAGATTTGATCTAAATATTTCATTACACCAGCTTCTGATATGATATTTTGAGATATTTTGATAAATGCACAAGATTTTTGTCATTTTTTGTCTCTTTATGGTAATGTAAGAAACGTCTAAAGCAATGGAATTGTTTTAAAAACAGAATTCATTCCAGAAAATTAAAGATCTCTATTTAAAAACTCTACTCCTGGGATAATATCATTTGGGCATTTCCATATTCATTTCCCCCCACCCCACTAACAAAAATAGAGCCTATAGCTTTCACAGTTTCATTCATGCAGAAATAATTAGATAAACTACCAGAATTCTTTGCCATGCAATATGGAGGATCAGCGTATAAGTAGAACTCATAGTTCTTTCTTTTTCCTCAACTATTGCTCTTTTCTGAAAAACAGCCACATGTAATAAGCCCGTGGTATTTTTGAACTGTGACATAAACAAATGTTAATGTTGATGAAAAGAAATACGAATATGTGGTGTATTCTCAACCACCCCCTGTCCCCTCCTCCCAGAGTCTCCTGGCAAGACTGCTTTCCTGTGCTTCAATAATGTCTGAGGAGCACTGTATTGAGTGCTCCCAGGGCGTTTTCTACTGCTTATCCACATGGGCCAGGTTATGGACATGACTGAGGAGCAGACACATAGGGCTCTGCTTGGCATGGCAAGAGCCAACCATTCCTTACTCCTGAATCCTCCCTAAGTGGGGTCTAAATCTTCACTCCCATGAAGCTATGTACATCTCCTACTCTAGCCCAATCTTATACCCTTCCCAACCCTGTCAACCCTTCAACTTTGTTCCCTGAAACTCGAGTCAGTTATCATCAACTTACCCTTCACATTCAGCCTGTTGTAAAGTCTTCATTCTTTTATTTATCTTAACACAAAAATGCCCCACCACTGGAGACACTGCTTTCCCTGCAACTCTCTCAAGTAATGATTGTCCATTTCTTTTTTTCATCTCCTTCATGACTTTTCCAGAACATTTGCTCTTCATTCTTCCTAAAAATTACCAGCATCTTTGAAGATTATATCAAACAATGCCATTCCTCTTATTATAGCCACCCTCAATTTTTAAGGATTTAACTTAACTACCTGTATTGCGGTCTTAGTTGCTTTTGCTTCAACATTACTCCTGGACCACACTTCTGCCTCCTTTCCTGGTGCCCTTGCCAAGCTTCCAATTTGGCTGGAGTCCAAGTTGACCAGCAGGGCCTGCGTACTTCACCAACTGTATATACTCTGACCTATCGCTACCCTACTGCCTCCCCTTCCAGATGTGAATGGATTGCTGCTCTATTTAATAATACATATTGGGGGGGGGGTACCTGGATGGCTCAGTTGGTTAAGCATCCAACTCCTAGTTTTGGCAGTTCATGGGTTCAAGCTCTGCACTGGGCTTCACAATGGCAGTCAGGAAGCTGCTTGGGATTCTTTCTCCCTCCCACTCTCTCTGCCCCTTCCCTGTTCTCTCTCTCTCTCTCTCTCTCTCTCTTTCTCTCTCCCAATAAATAAATAAATAAATAAATAAATAAATAAATAAAACTTAAAAAAAATAATACTGTTGAAATTGTGGGGTCAGCTCCCTATGATATGAACCTTGACCAGTGGGATAAGGGAGACGAAAGAGAACAGGGTCCATTAATAACCCTGTATCTCTCCCTTCCACAGACTGCTCGAGTTTATGTTTGCTCTTTGCAAACTTTCCAGGGAAGCCCCACCTACTAAGTGTGGGCTGCCTTGTCTCTTTATTAGGTACACTTCTTAGCACTGCTTCTCACTATATAACTTACATTTTTCCTTCCCTCGCCTCTCTTATGTTCTTTGTCTTCATTGCACTTTTACCTACTAATAAAGTATAAGTGCTCTCATCTTTGTCTCATGTTCTATTTTCTGAAAGCCTAGAGCAAAGACAAACGGTTAATATCTGTGAATATATTCTGTAGAGACCAGGAAGAAACCAATAAGAAATTTCCAAGGTGAAAAGAAGATATATCCATGGGTCCTTCATTCTTGATTATGAATTTAAGAAAAATGATGCTCAGTGCTTAATGAGCCACAAGACAGTATCTTTTCTCTGGTTCTTTTACCAGTCGGCTTTTTCTGTTTGTCACCTGAGATTACATTTTGTTATTTGTTATTTTCTTAATAAAAATAGAGTAGCAGTCTCACATGAAGTGGATCAATGTAAGGCTGTTTACTGGGGTCCTTTTGTTTCCTGCTGCCAAACCAGCATAGATTTTGATACAGCCATTTAATGATCAAAAGCTTCATTTCCTTTGAGTCATGGAATCTGCTCTACCTTATGTACTCTAGGCCAGCGATGTCCAATAGAAATTTTGTTGGTATGGGGAGCCTACGTGGCTCAGTCGGTTGAGCGTCCGACTTTGGCTCAGGTCATGATCTCGTGGTTTGTGAGTTTGAGCCCCGCGTCGGGCTCTGTGCTGACAGCTCAGAGCCTGGAGCCTGTTTCGGATTCTGTGCCTCCCTCTCTCTCTGCCCCTCTGCTGTTCATGGTTCATGCTCTGTCTCTCTCTGTCTCAAAAATAAACGTTAAAATATATATATATATAATATATGTTATATATGTTAATATGTTATATTATATATATATATATATATATATATATATATATATATATATATATAAGAAATTTTGTTGGTGATAGATATGCTATGTTCAACACAGAAGCCACTGGCCAAAGGTGGCTATTGAACATTTCAAATGTGGCTAGTAAGACTGAGGAATGAAATGTTTAACTTTTATAAAACTGTAACTCAAATATAAATAGCCATATTTAGCTGGTGGTTATCCTATTGAGCCAAATAGTTCTAAACTGGCAGAAGTGATGCTTTAGTAGCCTGAGAAATGCATCCTAAAGTCACCTATTCCCAGACCAACTCTGAAGAAAGCCTCTTTCTGGTATACAGCATGCACGGAACAACAACTGAATAATGGCAAAGATCTCTAAGAGAGGTGGGTAAAAGTGATTATGATAAAGCCTTATAAACTTAACCCTCATAATAAAATAAAACTATTTTGTAGACATTTTCTGCATCAAAAGTTGCTGCCAAATTAGTGTTGAGTACCTGCAATTACTTAATGATCTTGGGAAATACAAGTTTTTAAGGTGTCCTGATTGTTATGCTTTCTACTATACAAATTAAAATAATACAACTAATCAAAATCTCCTAAACAATAGTCAATGTTTGTATTTCCCAACATTAGTGTCAAAGTCGTGTTCTTAGGAAAGGCTTATGTGGAAACTCCTCCCTCTTCTTTTTGAGCCAGGAAGCTTTTTTTTTTTTTTTAACATGCTATCACAGTATCATGTTCATTTCATTCAATTCACTTGTATTTTTATAATTGCACATTCTCTACTGTAATTATTTGGTTACAATCTGTCTTTTCTACTAGATTCTAAGTTCTGTATAAGTAGGAGCATGGCTCTTTTATTCACCTGCCCCAGTGTCTGACATGTAGTACATGCTCAATAAAGTGTTGAATGTGTGATCAAAGCTTAACTTCTCTTCCAGTATGTAAAATTCTCTGAATGCCTCCCAATGATTCTTTTCAATAATATTCATTGCCGGTTAACTATGTTTGCATTTGTACCCCATTTTTCCCTCTTACCTTATATAACAGGTAAACTAACCTTCTTCAAATTCACTGATAATTAATGGGAAACTTAAGAAATATTATGTAGATTAATTAAAAGGTTTAAAGTAGTTCTGTTTAGAAACATGAATGATTATTAAGCATTAGTTTTTATAAAAATTGGTCACTAATTAGCTTCAGAACTTTGAAATTTCATAATAGTTTCTTGGTGTTGTAATTCTTGTGACCTTAATCTACCCACTCATGCTGGAAAGGGACCATGGACTAGATTAATATTTTGTGAACTTCCCCTTTGTCCCTTAATCTACCCACTCATGCTGGAAAGGGACCACTGACTAGATTAATATTTTGTGAACTTTCCCTTTGTCCATTTATACCTCCTTGCTTTATCATATTATATAGTTTTTGTCATTGAAATATGTTGAAGTATGAGTACAAGTTCTTCCCAAATGGGAAAGTTTCTAAATTCTGTTAGAATGAGTTACTGACTATATATACTTTCATAGCCAAGATTCCTCTTTTTTTTTTTCCTTCCTCATAATATTTTTTTCTAATTCTCTCAGAGGCTGAATAAGCCTAAATATACTTCAGATCAATAATATCAATATCAGCTAAGAATACTCAACATTTCTGGGCTGTAATTGTACAAATCTTCAAAACTGAGGCCAAACTAGACTGCTTAGGTTGAGATCTATTTCCTTTCAAGTGCTGGCTGCTAGTCTTCTGTTGAAATAGGCATATATATTCACTTATCTCTTACTGTATCAAATGCATTCTTCATTTAATTTTTAATGATTGCCTACTATGCCAAGCTCTGTGTTGTCCACATGAGATAAAGAGATAAATAGGAAACAATCTATTAGCTTATAGGAAGGGATAATGGCACGGACTGTTAGGGGCAACCCAATATTCATTTTGCCTTTATTTGATCGTAATTGAACTATCATTTGTACCATAAACTACTGAGTAAAATATGATATTTTCCAGCCTTACTTGTAGCTAAGCATGGCCATGTGATTATTTTTTGGCCAATGTCATGCATGCAAAAATATCTTCTAAGACTACCTGAAATGTTCTGCACAGAAGCATGGGAGAAATGTCTATTACCATCACCATTTTCTCTCTTTCTATAACCAGAAAACAGACATAATAAGTAGAGCTCCAGCTAACTTCTTATACCAACAGGTGATATTGATGATGAAAGCCACACTGAAGAAGTCAGAATAGAAAAATGAAAGACTTACTGATTTACTGGAGACTTCTGAAGCCATTATATAGCCTTAAATGCTTATCCTAAGAAACACATTTTTGTTCAATTCCATGTTTTAAAGTTTTTCTCTTATATGTAAGTTGAGATAATATTAATTGGCGTATGTTAGAAAATTGTAGATAAGTACTTTTAGAGCCGTATAAAGAAAATGTTGAGGAGGACGCCTGGATGGCTCAGTCAGTTGAGCATCGACTCTTGATTTCAGCCCAGGTCATTATCCCAGTGTCATGGGATCAAGACCCAGGACAGGCTCTGTGCTGAGTGTGGGGTCTGCCTAAGATTTTTTCTCTCTCCCTCTGCCCCTCTTCCACTCAGATAAATAAATAAATAAATAAATAAATAAATAAATAAATAAATAAATAAATAAAGTTGGGGAGAGAGTAATTACATCTGTTTCATGAGGTCAGGGGTAGCTATTCAGAAGCACAGCTATTTGAATTCAGTCTTAAAGGCTGACTAGGAGTTTACCAGGTAGAGAAGAGAAGAAAGGGAATTACAAAAGGAGGAAAGAGCACATGGTAAAACACATAAATTAAAAAAAAAAATTTTATCATTTTAATAGCTATATGTAGTTTAATAATATTTGGCTGAATAATCCATTTGCATAGCTAAGCTAGGTCAATCGATGATGTTGCACCCTAAGGAATTTTATGTCTGGGTTATGAATAGTTTTTAAATCAGAAGAGTGACATGATTAGTTTGGGATTTTATAATGATTGATTAGAGGTATATTAAGCCAGGAACTAGGATAATACTTAGATGACTATTAGGGTACAAATACTAGGTAAATAAACTAAGAGAAATTATGACATCTGAATTAATGTATCATCCATGTAAATGGAGAGTGAGGTTGAAAGAAATATTTAAATCAATAAACCACTTACTTTAGAGGTTGTCAAGTGTCAGAGATGAAGGAATGGATTTCAATATTCATCCATTTTATTTCTATAAGGCATCAATAAATAATTGGAAAATAAAATGTAAAATGTCAGTATTTTTAATAACCAAAAATAACATAAAATCTCAAGAAAAAATATAACAAAATATGTGTATAAGACTTTTTCATGAAAAATAACTAAAGTTTATGGATAGTTTGAAGAAGCTATTGAAAAGATGTCAATTTTCCCTAGCTTAACTTATGGATTCAATACAATTGAAATAAAAAATCCCAAGTTTTTAAAATTGATGTTGGTTCCAAAATTATTTAATACAATTAAAAAAAAATTAGTCTCCATACCCAGTGCAGAGCCCAACGCAGGGCTTGAACTCCTGATCTTGAGATCAAGACCTGAGCTGAGATCAAGAGTCAGTCACTTGGGGTGCCTGGGTGACTCAGTCAGTTAAGTGCTAATTCTTGATTTCCACTCGGGTCATGATCTCATGATCATGAGATCAAGTCCTGAGTCAGCCTCCACTCTGAGCATGGAGCCTGCTTGATATTCTCTCTCTTTCTCTCTCTCTCTCTCTCTCTCTCTCTCTCTCTGCCCCTACACTGCTCTCTCTCTCTCAAAAAAAAAAAAAAAAAGTCAGACTCTTAACTGAGTCACCCAGGCACCTCCCTAATAGAATGTTTAATAAAATTTTATACTATGAGATATCAAGATGTATTATAAAGTAAGACTAAGTAATATGTTATTGGCAGAAGGGGGAGACAAATAAACCATAATAGAGATAAAACAGGTTGCACATTACACATACTGACACAAACACATTGTTACATGATCATCACAAGTGAGATGTCCTGGTACAGTGGAGGAAATAACAGTCTTTTCAAAAATGGTGCTGGGTCAATTAGATATCCATATGAAGAAAAATTATTCTTGATCCCTACCCTTGTACCACACAAAAAGATCAAATATATAAGTAAAATCATTATCATTATCATCATCATCATCATCATCATCAAACCTTCTAGAAGATAATATAGGAAAATATCTTCATAAACTTGAGGTACTTAAAGACTTCTTAAAAAGAGGACAAAGCATTAACTGTAAAGACAAAGACAGATAAACCAGATCACATTAAAAGTGAGAACTTATATTAATCAAAAGAGTAAAAGGACAAGCTATGAGAGGGAAAAGATATTTACGATGTAAAATATACATAGTTCACAAAGGGCTTATATCCAAAATATATAAATATCTCCTACAAATAATAAAAAGGAAGAAAATTCAATACTGGCAAAAGATACAAGTAGGCACTTCCCAAAAGTGTCTAATACACCAAAAGTGTCTAATGTGATAATACTGATTGTTGGTATGGATCTGGAACAGTGGAAACTCTGAACCACTGCTGCTGAGAGTATAAAATGATAGAAAATGGAAGTTATCTATAATTAAACATATACTGATCCCATGATCCAGCAACTTCAGGAATAGGTATATACCCAATCAAAATATGTACAAATGTGCACAGAAAGACATATCCAAGAATTTTCACAACCATAGTTTTGTAAGCTCGCTCCCAAACTAGAAACAAACAAGACATTTAATTTTTTAAATTTTTAAAAAATATTTCATTTTTAAGTAATCTCTTCACCCAATGTGGGGCTCAAATTCACAACCCTGAGATCAAGAGTCACGTGCTCTACTGACCAAGCTAGCCAGGCGCCCCTAAGCATTTAATTTATATGGAAGAGGTTAAAAAAAATTACATTAATGAAAATGAATAGATTGTTGCCATACACAACAATACATATACCATTTACAAATATAATGCTGAGACAAAAGTAAAAAAGTCTGAAATGATTCCATCTATATACATTTCAAAAGCACTCTAAACAGATCTATGCTGTTAGAAATTAGAATAGTTCTTACTTCTGGGGCAAGATGGTGACTGAGGGGACAAAAGGAAGGTCATCTGGGGCTCTAGAAATATTTTAATTTTTCTCTGTGGTATGGTTAAACATGTATGTTCACGTTATTAAAATTCTTTGAGCTTCACATTTGTCTTTTTTTTCATAAAAGAAAACTAACTCTACTTTATTTTAGATATTTAAAATGCATATTTCCTGGGACACCAGAGTGGCTCAGTCGGTTAAACATACGACTCTTGATTTCAGCTCAGGTCATGATCTCACGGTTCATGAGATGGAACCCCACATAGTATTCTGCGCTGAGCACAGAACCTGCTTGGGATTCTGTCTTCTCTCTCATTCTCAAAATAAACTTAAAAAAAAAAATAAAGTAAAATAAAATGGATATTTCCCCATGGTGGAACTGATTTGGAGTCAAAAGTAAAATGCAACTAAGATAGAAACAATTTAAGAATTAATATGGGAACAAATGCTTAAAATGCTTTGGATTCTTACATATAGTATTTTCTTTTCCCCTTTAGATTTCCTACACCCAAGAGTGCTATATTGTTAAACAGTATAGTAGTATTGTTTTCTTTCTTTCTCAACATGATAAAAGTCCCACTGCTTAATATAAAGGTATTGAGTATTGCAATGGCTAGTCCAATGTAGCAATGGATTATTTTTTCACTCACACTTTATCACTTCTTTATGTTAAAAATGAGAGAGGAGGAATAATGTAAATGTACATTCTTCTTTTATAATAGGGACATACTATTGTCTTAACCAAGTATGTGTAGAAGTACAATGTTGAAAGTCTTATGTGAATTCAGTATTTTCCACATTTTATGTTAGATTACTAATTCTTAGGTTGTTAAATGCAAACACTTCTAGAAGGATTAAAACTAAAATCTTGTTATGAATTACAGTAGATAACAATTTTCCTATTTGTGGGATTCTTCTTTATGGAATTGCATTGTTACTAATGCTTTTACCTCTCTAGTTCACAAAAACTCTTACTGAACATCAAGTAACCAAAATAAAATTTTCAACTAATACATGAAGGTATGGTGGAGTGAATGGTTAGTTCTATAGCTTTCTTGCACCAAATATATAAAAAGTTGCCTCCCAGCTGTTACAATGACTGAGACTTATTAATCATTAATTAAATTGTACAAATAGGCATAGACTAAGACCCTACCAGATGACACTCCTGTAGAAAATAACTATGGAACCAGACAATACAAAAAGCAACACTCTGAGTTACAACTATCTGAAAGAGGGTGAACAGAATAAAAATATTCTGCTGGGATGTACAAGTTCACAGGGAAGAGGGAGGTCTAAAGTAAATTTCTCTCTCTAAGGCTTTCACTTTAAGCCTGGTGCTAAGTGCAGTCCATGTGGTGAGCAGAATTGGGACAGGGCACACGTGAAAAAAAACAACAACCTATCCGGTTGGGGAACCAGAAATCTGAAGCTTGGAAGTTGTGAATGTTGAAGAGAGTAGGGGAATCCCAGAAAAGAATGAGTCAAATAGTGAATTACCAAGTTCTGCTCACCCCATTTCTTTGACCTCTGAACTATGTATGTGTAGGACAGAGGTAAGTGGTTCCACTGAATAAAAAAAAATCCAAACAGAAGGTAGTTTCTGCCCAAGAAATCAAGTTGGCAGTTCAAGCTAAGTCAAAAATATTTACTACTAAAACAAAAGAAACAACACATCAATAAAAAATAACAGAATTCAGAATCTCTAAAATTTAACATTGACAATGTCCAGGATATAATACAAAATTATCCAACATAAGCAAAGCCAAAAAAAATCACAGTCTCAAGAAGAAATGGATCAAGCCAAACCTCAAAATGAAACAGATGTTAGAACTAACAGACAAGGTTTTCAAAATGGCTATTATAACTATCCTCAATAAAGTAAAAGCTAGACATATTTATAATGAATGAAAATGCCTGAAATGGAAATTTTACAAGTAAAGAATGTATTTTCTGAAATAAGAAACAAAATTCTCTGGATGGATTTAACAGCCAAATTGACATGCTGGATTAAATTTGAAAAAAAAAAGAAAAAATACTCAAGATTAAACAACAACAATACATAGAGAAAAAGAGTTTTAAAAATGTAAATAAAGTCTCAAAGACCTATGTCAGAAGTCAGCAAGCTATGGCCCATGGGTCAAATCAGCCTGCAAACTAAGAATGGCTGTTACATTTTTAAAATGCTGGGTTTTTTTGAAAAAGAAAAAAACCATTCATGGTCATAGGGCCATTATTCACAATAGCCATAGGTAGAAGCAAACCATGTATCTGTCAATGGATGGATGGATTAAAAAAAAAAAATGTGACATGCATATAGTAGAATATTATTCAGCCTTAAAAAGAAAGGAAATTCTGATATGTGCCACAATATGGATGAAAGGTGAGGACATCAAAGGACTTTTAGAGATAGATGGTGGTGATGGTTGCACAACAATTTGAATGTACTTAACACCACTGAACTAGACATTTTTAAATGATTCAGATGGTAATTTTTTTGTTTGTTTATTTATTTATTTATTTACTTATTTATTTATTTAGAGAAACTGTGCCCACGAGTACGAATGAGGGGGGGAGGGACAGAGAAAGAGGAGAGAGAGAATTCCAAGCAGCCTGTGCATGCTGTCAGTACAAAGCCCAAAGTAAGGCTCAAACTCATGAACCACAAGATCGTGACCTGAGCTGAAATCAACAGTAGGACACTTAGTTGACTGAACCACGCAGGTGCCCCCAGATGGCAAATTTTACCACAATTAAAAACTAAAGAAGAAAAAGAAAAACATGTAACAGATAGGTGGCCTGCAAATTCAACATTATTTATTATCTGGCTCTTTACAAAAAGAGTTTGCTGGTCTCTGATGGTCAAATACATTAATTTGGTCCCAGAAAGAGAGGAAAAAGACAATGAAGGGGAAAATATTTGAAGAAATAATGTGTAAAAATTTCCCAATTTGAATAAGAAAGCAAAATTTGCAGCTCCAAGATGCTAGAGGAAAACCAAGCAGGATAAACACAAATGAGCCCAGCTAAGACACATCTTAGTCAAACTGTTGAAAGCCAAAACTGAAGAGCGACTCTAACAAGTAGCAAGAGAAAAATGGCATGTTACGTAAGGGGCAACAAATGCCTAATTTTTTAATTAGACCATGGAGACCAGAAGAAAGCAGAACATCTTTGAAATGCTGAAAGAAAGAAAACAGTACAGAATTCTATATCAAAATCACTCAAAAATGCAAATGAAATGAAGACATTTTTAGATAAAATCAAACTAGAAGCAGTGGGTCTCTACCACAAGGAATCATAAAGGAAGAGGAAGTTCTTCAAGGTGAAGCACAGACATGAGAATGGAAAACTTAGAATTTTGGAAAAGAAAGATGAACATTGGAAATGCTATCTATCTGGATAAATGCAAAAATCTATCTTTTTGTTTCTTTTTGCCATCTTTGTCCATTTCTTTACAAACTATGTACCTGTTTAAAAACATTATAACATTTTGGGGTTTATAATAGTACATATAATAATTATGACACAGAGGACAAGAAGAATACAGCCCTATATGGTTGTTAGATTTCCATATTTTGCATGAAATAGCACATTGTAAGGAGTATATTGTAATACCTAGAGCAACCACTACCACAACCAATAACAATGACAACAAACACAAGAAAATGATTTTAGCCAATGGGAAAATTGACATGACATTTAAAAGTTATTCACATAGTTTTAAGAAGTGAAAAGAAAAAAACAAACAAAAAACAAAGGTGATAATTGTATTGTCCTTCTCTCCTCTCATCCCTCTCACTGTAGCTGGGAAAGTTTCTCACTTTAAAAACAAATGTGATCAGGTTGGGTCCACCCAGATAATCCAGGATAATCTGATCCCAAGGTCTTTAAACTTTAATTAATTAATTAATTTATTTATTTATTTATTTAGAGAGAAAAAGGATAAGCAGGGAAGGGGAAGACAGAGGGAGAGAGAGAATCCCAAGCAGTCTCTGCACTGTCAGCACAAAGCCCGAACTCATGAACAGTGAGACATGTCAGGTCAGACATGACACGTCAGTCATGACCTGAGCCTAAATTGACTCTTAACCAACTGAGTCACCCAGGCATCTCTGCCCCTTGCAAGGTCCTTAACCTTAACCACATTTGCAAAGTTCTCCTTTGCAATGGAAAATAACAAAATCATGGTTCTGGGGATTCGAAAATGGACATCTTTGGTAGCCATTACTCTGCCCTACCACAGTGCCCTCCAACTTCCAAATATTCATGTCAACCTGATGTGCAAAATAGTCATCTCATCCCAAGATCTCCCAAACTCTGAAACCATTATCAGATCCAACATCAATTCAAAATCTAAATTCTGATCTAAATCTCATCTTAAAAACCTCAAATGTTATCATCTGAAACATCTAAATTACATATGAGCGAGATTTTGGTTATAATCCACCCTAGGACACAATTTCTCTCCTTCCTTGGGACCTTCAGCATTCAGGCTCAGTTTCTGTTCCTTCAGAAATCCTTGACCTAACCCACTGTTTTGGTTAATCTTAAATGTCAGCTTAACTGGGCCATATGGTCCCCAGACATTTTGTTAAACATTTTCCTGGGTGTGTCTGTGAGGGTGTTTCTGGATGACATTAACATTTGAATGGGCAGAGCAGAGTAAAGCAGATTGCCATCCAGAATGTGAGTGCATCTCATCCAATCAAGTGAAGACCTGAATAGAACAAAAAGACTGATTAAGGGTGGCGGGGGGGATCTCTTTGGCCTGATGGATTGAACTGAGACATCGGTCTTCTGCCCTTAGACTGGAGATACTTCATTGGATCTTCTGGGTTCCAGCTTGCCAACTGCAGATTTTAGGGTTTATTAGCCTTCCTAACCATGTGAGCTAATTTCTTATAATAAACGGATTTTGTTCTCTTTGTCTTTCTCTCTCTCTCTCTCCCTCTCTCTTATCTCTATACACAGATCTATATCTATTTATATCTTTATCTATCATCTCCTATTGGTTCTGTTTCTTTAGAGAACCCTAATACCCTTATTATTTCTAGGGTAGCTTCATCTGTGAATTTATGCCCTTAGCTCCCTTTCCGTCTCTATTGAGCATATCATTTTATATTATAACTCTCCCTCAGTTTTAAGTTGAGAAAGAAATAATTGCCTTTTTTCCACACTTTTTATACATAGTCCTCAGGATAGTGCCTGACACCTGGTATATAATGAATATTTGTTGAGCAAATGAAAAAATTAGGTCAAGTTTCCAATTAGAGAAATATCTAGATTGCTTTCATCGTGTAAGCCATGTCTTTATGTATTTTAACTATAATTGGCCCATAGATGACTTGTACTTGGGTAGACATCACTCAATGTGATTCTTAAGTCATTCAACCCTTCAGTCTATGTAGGCAGCAATTTATTGTTTTTGGTTTGCCTCTTCAGGTTAAAATCTCTGAAGGAAATCGCTTTTTGATACACAATACTCTTTTTTTTTCAAGTTTATTTATTTTGAGAGAGAGTAAGAGTGGGGGAGGGGCGGAGAGGGAGGGAGAGAGAGAACCCCAAGCAGACTCTGCACTGTTAGCACAGAGCCCAACATGGGGGTCGAACCCACAAACCGCGAGATCATGACCTGAGGTGAAACAAAGAGTCTGATGCTTAACCCACCGAGCCACCCATGAGTCCCAATACACACTACTCTTAAAAAAAAAAACAAAACAAAGAACAAAAAACTAGATATTCTAGTGGATTTCCTCATTTCCACTCCTAGTTTTGTATAAAAACAATCAGGGCCCAAATATGGAAAAAGACCATCACATGGACAGGAAATGTTCCTTCTTCCAATCTCCTCAGCCACTTCAAAGTGAGACAATTATCTTCCCATAATAATTAAAGGCAGGGAAGGCTATAGCTAAATAATTATCATGGTGAAAATTCCCGATCTTAAAATAATTTCAATTAGATCTCTTTCATAATTGCATTCATTGCCCTAGAGAAAATAATAAACTTAAGTTAGGAAACGTTTTGGCATGTAGACATACATCAAGATTTTTTTCTTTTGTTGGGGTATGTGTATTAAGAACAGAATGGAATTTTTTTAAAAGTAGGTCAACGATGGTTAAAATTACTGTTTGCTTCTCTATTCCTTCTGTTAAAAAATTTTTTAAACAACACTTAAAACCAAATGTCTAGGTTTGTACACATCAATAGAAAATACAAGCAAGAAATAGAAAGAACACAGAGACCACTATTGATCCCTCTACACACAAAAGGAGTTATTTTCTTTGGTATTGGCTTTAAAAAGCGGTGTTTCCCCCTCCTCCCCACACCCCTTCAATAAAGAAGCCAACAATTCATTCTGTGTGAGCTGGAGCTGCAAGGATTATTGAAAAAGAAAAAAAGAGAAAAAACAACATCATACCATTATACCAAAGAGAGAAACACATTTCGAGGCCAACTTAGCTACTCTCTTGGATTTAGGCGTTTGCATCTTTTACTGTGTACTGAACGGGTGAGGGTGAATACAAGCCTGTTGATGGTGCCTTGCGTCCGACCACATTACTCAAATCCCTTTTCTATAGAATTTGCTGTGTTCCTTCTCTTTTATTCCCTGCATTGTTGTACCATAAATACCTAGTTTAAACGAACATGCAATGCCATTTTAGTGAGCCTCTGAAAAGCCATTCATTCAAGTACATGATACAGCAAGGGGAACAGGTGGCACCCATTATACTAGCATACTTGTCCATGTAAACAATGACATATTCCTGTCAACAGTGGATAGTCACGATTCTAAGTTTTAAACTAGATTTGTAAGAAATAAGCTGTCCTTTTTCCCCCCAAAGACTAATACAGTGTGTCCCACTTGCATATGAAAATATCATTAATGCATTTTTCTAAAAAAATTACTTATGGTACATATTTATCACAATGTGATTCGAGTTTTTTTTCTTTTAATTGTTTTTAATGTTTACTTATTTTTGAGAGGGGGCAGAGAGACAGAGCACGAGCTGGGGAGAGGCAGAGAGAGAGGGAGACACAGAATCTAAAGCAGGCTCTGGGCTCTGAGCTGTTAGCACAGAGCCCAATGAAGGGCTCGAACCCACGAACAGTGAGATGATCACCTGAGCTGAAGTTGGACGCTTAACCGACTGAGCCACCAAGGCACCCTTCCTTCAAGTTTTTTTTAAAGCTTGGTCCTCCCAACTAGTACTTGTTTCTATTTTCCTACCTTGTCTATTTTAAATAGAGACAGTTTTATAGTCAGTCTTCTTCGCTTACCATAGTATCATAAACATTTAACTCTGCTGTTACATGCTTTTCTTAATATCCCACTGCAAAGATGTGCATAATTACCATAATCACTCCAGCTAGTTACATTTTTTTCTGTTATAAATCATACTGTAATAAACCTATTTGTATATGTAAATTTTCATAATTTAAGTAAGATAAATTCTTAGGAATAGAATGCTCTTTTAATGACCTTCTTTCCTGAATGTAAAAAAAATTGAATCAGGATCCCAGATTTAATCACTTCCTTTCCAGAATGGATAAATAAGAATCCAAGCCTCCTTTTACACAATTACAAAACAGGCTAATAATTCAGACTTGGGGTTAGTAGGCCCAGGTCTCAATTCTATCTCTAATACTTGCATGAGCTTTAGGAAGAGACTTCCCTCCTACAGTTCTTAGTTCTCTCATCCTGAAATGGGAACAGTGACTTCTTCTTTCTGGTCCAGCACAGTAAAGAGCTAGAAGTCCTCGTTCCATCCTAAGAACCAGAGAAAGCTGAAGAAAGGGAAAAGTCAACTTTTCTTACATTTGTCAGAAAAGTGATGGCACATGGCAGCTGTTGCCCCCAAACTGGAGAGTCAGAGAGGAGGATACAGAGAATCACAGCTTACCAGAGCAGAAACCCAGAAGCACCGTGGGCACCAGTACTGGGTGGGAAAACGTGAGCTATAAAGTGATGAATTGCTGACAGTTTGGTGTGCACGACTCTGAGAGTTAAAAACTCCAGGGAGACCCCATCCTTGTGGGGGAGGAGCTCACTCTTGTGAGTTTTACCTTCAACAGCTCCACCAGATCCATACGGCAAAAATGTGAGAAAAACCCCCTCCGTCTTCGGCAGGAGGAGAGGAAATGGAACCATTTTGAAATGCACCAGAACATTCTGTCCTTAACAAAGACTGCCTTCAGGAGAAATTATTTTAGCAGAGCCTAATCTGGTTCGACTGTTCTAAAACTCTAAAAATGTGTTGAGAAGATTCTTAGAGCAGTGGAAAATCCTCTGATACTATAATGATGGATACGTGTTCCACAGAGTGAACCCTAATGACAACTGCGGACTCAGGGTGATAATGATATGTCAATATAGGCTCATCGATTGCCATAAATGTACCTGTCTGGTGGAGGATGTTGATGATATGGAAGGTTGTGTTTGTGCGGAGACTAGGGTACATGGCAACTTTCTGCTCGGATTTGCTGTGAAGCTGAAACTGCTCTAGGAAATAAAGTCAATATATTAATTATTGAAGAGTTGAGAACAGTAATGCTTATTTGTCCATAGAGGTGATTATGTATATTAGAAAATGTGGTCTCAATGTTGCTATGTATTCAAGGAGATTGTACTATTTCACTAGTTAGTCAGCACTTAAGTAATGTAGAAATAAAAGACAATTCATGACAGGAGAGAATGTTAATGCAACTGGATTTCATCTAAAACTAGCTAAAAACAAGATGATCACGTGCTGGTGATAGTTATACAGTTGTTCTGGATGAAAAACAACTGGAGTTTTTATGAACTATTTCTAAGTTTTGGAAAACTGATGCTTCCAATTTGAAGAAAGTATTAGTAGAAAAAGATGTCAATAAACAAACTGCTCACTGATCTCTAAATTGTGTTTTCAGCCACCCTTGGCAATAGTTTCTGAAACTTTGACATCCCAGGTTTTGCTTTATGGATTTGGAATATCTCTGGAAGAACCAAGAATCAGGAGCATTTTGGAAAGCTGAAGGGCTGTAGCCTTTGCCTTTAAGGCAGATCTCTCTCCTAATTACTTTTCCTTTCTCCCCTAACTTGAAATGCAACCAGTTTCCAACACTTAAAATACATATACAGTTCTCTCTGTTGCAAGACTATGTTAAACACAAATAATCTTTTTTTTCAGCGAAAGCTTCTACTGGATCTTTTTTTTCCCCACATTTAATGGTTCAACTTTATTATTTCAAATGATTTTCATCTTGAGAATTAGCGATTAATGAACAATCATTTAGAATGTTTTATGATAATTAGACATCCTACAGCTGACACAGTATTTATATCAATGTGCCTTTCCACATAAAGTTTGCATTTCTATTTTATTGTCTGGAATACCTGCTTATTTTAATTAAAATAAATTGACTCACTGATAAGTGTCCAAAGGAGGTATTCCGAGGAGGTTGAGGTGTGTGGGGGATGGGAGGTTTGGATAATAATGACTTAATGGCCTGACTATACTACCTTGGTGGAATAAAGGCCATTTAACTTGGTTTTTACTTTGGCAACGATACTAATTGAGTTCCCACTGTTCAAAGATAAAATGAGCCATTGTTAAAAATGGTTAGAGTTTAGTTGAGCAAAATCTATCTGATTGGGCAGCACCAAACCAGAAGTGGTTAGGAGTGCTCCCTGGCAGGAGATAGGGAGAGACTTTGATAGAGAAAAGGTGGAAAAGGAAAGCAAAGGAACTGAGTGGTTGTAGCTTAAAGCCCAGTTGGCTCTTTGTGGTTGGTGGTGCTTAGGTTTTGGTGTCGTAACCTTGAAGCATTTACGGGCTTAGATTTTGGTTTGCTTATGGAGTCCTCCACATCAACGGAGCCACCTCTCTCTAATGGCCTTGATTGTGGGTTATTTTCAGTTTCAGGTTTCAAGTCTGAGACATCAACAGATAATTTTAGAGTTAACAGAATCCTTCTGTTGTTCACACATAAGCTGACATAAGAAAGATGAGTGAAAAATGGAAATGCGTTTGAGAAAAAATATGTGAATAAAAAGTGATTGCCGATTTGGTTAGAAGGATAGGTAATATTAGGATTGTTTTTTAAACAAAAGGTAGTGTAGATGACATCAGAAGAGACTGCTGCTGTATGGATTCTTCCTCTATTTATGGGTAATCATCTATACAACTAGCAAAGAGTCCAGAGGACTGAAATGAAGGCTGTAATTGGGCTGTAAGGCTGTAGGATATGGCTACTTAGGAATTCAGAGGTGATAGCAGGTGTTTTGGAACCCCATTTTCATGAGTATCTCATTGGCTTCCTGGGAGCATGGAGAAAGATTTGGTGCCAAATAATCAGGTGTCTCAGGACTTTAGAGAGAAGAAATGGCTGTGACAAGGTTATATAGAAGCGTGTCCTGAGGTCAGACTGCCGTGGGGATTTTTCAGCCTGTTTTTGGCCTGAGACACTAGCCTTGTGATCAATATGAAAAACATGCGACATTGGGTTGTAGCCTTTAATTCTCTTTAACCTTATTTCTAGAGAGAACTCTTTTTATTAATAAGCAAGATTATAAAACTAAAACTTCAGGCAGCAATCTGTAAACCTAAAGAGCTAAAGGGCTGAAAAGAAAAGCAAGTTATCTCTCCACTTTGGGGCAGCAGCTGTAGCCCAAGGAATGAGAAAAGTAAGCTGAATTAGTGGGGTAGTATCTGTGTATCGAAAGTGTTAACTTCAAAGAAATAAAGCTGTCATTTTTTTCATTACAGGGAGAAATTTAGCATGTCTGACTCCATATTGCTTCTATTTCCCTTGCTGCTATGACCTAGCCCTTAGAAACTTCTGCTTAGCCCTGCACATAGGCATGCTACCGCTAAGATTTGCAAAAAGTGCTTTTTACTGAAAACCTACCTCACCCAAGGAGATAAGGAAGTACAATAGGAATGACTATGCTATGTTTAAGATTCACAGGAATGAACCAACGAGGTTTTTGTATGCAAAGATCAACTGACCGCGGACAAAGAGGTTACATGGCCTTCCTTGGATGTCCACAGACATCAGTTACCTTTTGTCTGCAACCCCCTCCCACTTCCACCTTTTGCAAACATAAAACCAGCTCAACTTTCATGCTGAGGGGAGATGGTTTTGGTTTACCCCACCAACTTGCCTCTCAACTTATTGGCCTGCTGGGCAGTGTGTAGAACAAGGTTGAGCTCAGTTACGATTCTGCCAGCAAAAAGATGGGTTTAGTTGGAAATAACAGAGAATTGCAATCAGGGACAAGCAAGTTATGGCAAAGCCATAGGCCAGTCCAGAAAACAAAGGAGAGGTGCACTGTTTTACAGAGGAAGGGTAAGTTGGGAAGGCTGTAATAAACCAAAAGTCTACTGGAGTAAACTGGGAATTGGAAGTATAGTGACTTCTCATTGGCTGAGTTGTGACAGTCTCTCATTGGCTGAGCTGTTGCTGAGGGAGGAGTTAAGCCTTTCTTCCTCTTGCCAGGATAGTACGTAGCATCCACCTGCAGGGTTGGTCTCTTCCTGTTTGCTTTGCAAATGATGATGAGAAGTAGGCCTAAGAACTCCCCTGCCAAACGTCCCAACTCCCTTTTAGTGAGGTTTCCCTTTATGAATTTTTACAAGAGCAGTAAGAGAACACCACACAGGCTCCTTGGGTAGTCAGCCTAAGAAACAAAGAGCTAGAGGGCTCAGAGGCCCTGCCATAACAGTAAGGGAAAGTCTCATAAAGAAACAGCACAGCTCTAAGCAACAAAAAAAAAAAACATGTACTGGAAAATTATCAAACATTTGATGAATTGAATTAAAATAAGAAGATAAGGGGAGCCTGGGTGGCTCAGTTGATGAAGCGTCTGACTCTTGATTTCAGCTCTGGTCATGATATCATGGTTCATGAATTTGAGCCTCACGTCAGGCTTCATGCTGATGCTATGGAACCTGCTTGGGATTCTCTCTCTCCCCACGCCCGCCTCTGCCCCTCTGCTGCTCACTCTCTCTTTCTCTCAAAATAACTAAACTAAACTAAACTACATAGTTAAAGTGATCACGATGAGGGTTAGAATTGTTCTTTTAACTTTTAATCTGGTATATTTAAAATTTATTGTTACACAGTGCCATAACTTATCCTTCACGTTTAGAAGCGGGATATCTAATATGTCAACAGGCCTACAGCTTGGTAGGGATCATCTGGCTGGCACCCAGGACCTTCTTTCAGTTGATATTGCCCCAAATCATCTCAGAGGAGCCAATGTACAGTCCCATAGGATAAGGGGAGGGAGCTATTCACTCTACATACCATACTAATAAAGCTCCTCAAACACACCTGAAAGATGAAGAGGCTGAGGGCATGGGGGGTTGTTTTCATTGTTTTGGAGAGGCCATGGTGACAATGTGAAACCAGCAATAATTTCTCTCCATGATAACCACCCAAATGCACAATGCTGTGATCATTTTCTGGGCTTCATTTTGCGTAGTTCTTTAAAAAGAGGCAAATATCTGAATACCATTATTAGATGATTTCGTGCTAACCTACAGAGGCATTTGGTTTTGAATTTTTACATATCTACCCTGAAATCTTAGCCAGTTTCCCCCCAAGGTCTGTTGGCAAATAAAACCCCCACTATCTCTACTAATATCCTCCACTTCTTACAAAATTAACATTTTTATGGTAAACACTATCAGATGCTATATGCTTGGGGTAGTTTTTAATAAATCAATTTCCGTTATGATACTTTCTAAACATGGAAATGCAAAGCATTGCTTGCTGGCAAAGGTCGTCCACCGGATCATTAAAACTCAAAGGGGTCCTAAAAGGGATGTCACTGGTTCATCAACATTTGAAGTTCTGTTTTTTTCCTATAATATTTAATGATTACACAAGAATGAAGGATTGGATGGAAAGAGGAAAGTTTTATCTCAAGTTGCCCAGGTGTGCACCCCTTAGAGAGGCTGTATAGATTTGTGTGTATGCGGAGGTGACATGGGGGAAGGTTGTAGTGTGATTCTCTTTAAAACAAACCGAACTGGGTTTTATCTTTATTGCCAGAAAGAGATTAAAGAGTCTGTGTGAGAGGGAAAAGTCCCCAGGAAGAGTTAAGTTGCAGACCTCTCACTTCAAGGAATGTCATCTAATCAGGGTTGCAGCAAACCGGTCATATCAGATCTGAGGCTTGTCTTACAGAGGGACTCTTCAAAGACTTGCCTTCAAACCTCCGGGGCTCTTCAGATCATTTGCTCCCTGAGCAACTCCTTTGGCATCGATATTACTGCCCTCTGTTCCTGCTGGGTGCCATACACAGCCCTGCAGTGGTGCGGAAACAATAGAAAATTACACTCTCTAGAAGAACCACCTCTCCATTCAAAACAGCAGAATCAAAATGCATACAAAAATGCATTTAGCATCCCCGCGCAGTTTTATTGAGATATAACTGACACAGAACACTGTGTAAGTTTAAGCTGCATGATGTGTTGACTTGATACACATACGTTGTGAAATGATGACGACCAAAGCTAACGCTTCCATCATGCCTCATAATTACCATTTCTTTTTTGCAGTGAGAACGTTTAAGATTTACTCTCAGCAACTTTCAAGTATAGAAAACAGTATACAGATCTTTAACTATAATCAACATGTTGTTTTCTGCTAATAGGACACCTTCTGCTTGATCATCTGTTGATGGGGAGCTCATGGACGTGAAACAAATCTCAATTTTGAATAATTACTGAATGTCAGAATATGCTTCCTGATATTGAAATGAAGTTTCTTTCTAAACTTCCATACATCAAGATATTCTCTAATGTTACCAATTATAAAGCAATTCTGTCATGGCTTTTACAAGAGCTTTCTTCTAATATTTTAGGGCAACCTTCACATCCTCACTACATATTTTCAATTCCAGAATTAATGTCTGTGATTTTTCTGATATTTTCTTACATAATCTAGCTAGGTCGCTTTTTAGTCTACCCACCACTGTGAAATTTGTCTACAGCTTTATCACATTTTAAAACATCATAACCATAGATAAATATAATACACTGCATGTGATCTGACCAAGACAGTACAATATTCTAAATATGGTCTTTCTTCTTTTCTCCATAGATTAGGATTTTATGAGCATTTTTGGCCACTTCTTATACAGGTTGGTTAATATTGAGCTTTAGTTAACTAAAGAGGTTATTTTTTTCCAAATGAACTCTTTAATTGACTTACTTGAAATACAATGCAGATTTTTTTGATTCATCCTGACCAGATTTTACCTTGATAGTTTTTTTTTCTCACATTAAAAAAAAAACCTATTTATTTTGAGAGAAAAAAAGGGAGAGGGTGAGCGGGGTAGGGGCAGAGAGAGAATCCTCAGCAGGCTCCATACTTTCACTGCAGAGCCCCATGCAGGGCTCGAACTCACAAACCATGAGATCATGACCTAAGCCTAAATCAAGAGTTGGATGTTTAACCAACTAAGCCACCCAGGTGCTCCTTTACCTTGATAGTTTTGACCTGAATCTTGATTCTTATGATATTGATTCTTTATAATGTATGTATCTATATGGGAATAAAACAGGGTAAAGTAGTGAGTCTTTTGCTGTCCCATTAGAGTATGATTTATGGGTTGTTGCTAATCATTTTTGCTGAGATTATTCAACTGGCTACAAATTTATGTAACTGTAACTGTTGTTCTAGCTTATCTTCAGGGGAGAATCTTCCCAATGCCTGTTGAAAAGACTTTTGTGAATCCATTTGGCTTCCTGGTAAGCACCAGCATTTTTTGTTAAATATTAACATGCCATGTACTTAAAATTCTACCCTAATATTTCCAAGTATGTATGTCAAATTTTTGGAATCTTTATCTAGAATTCAAATTCATCATTGAGAATACAGCAACAAAATACATTTTAAAAAATAACCTTAATCAAACTATCATCAGTGGCTTTTCTACAATGCTGTAGCCAAATTCCTTTCCATATCCAATGTAAATTGCATAAGGGTTCTGGACTCTGAATTTTAATATAGGAGTTTAAATTTGACTGGGGTCATTCAGAGTGTGTGTGACCTTATTCAAGGTATTCTTGAGGCCTTGGTTTGTGAGGATGATGAATATGAAACACTGGTAACTATAGCCATCGGTCTTGGAGTACAACTCCTGTTAATGACATATAATATACTCATATTCATTCTTTTTCTTAAATTCTCACAGATAATTTTATGAATACTGCTCGTTAGTATTTCTTTTATCCTCCATTCCCCGTACTCTTGGGAATGTCTACTATTAGCCACACGACTGAAATGTTTAATTAAAGGAAAATACTATTTAAATTATCAAAAATCAGCAGCACCATCTGCACATAGACTCAAAATTCCTGGAGAAATTCAATCTGCAAGTCAATAGACTTCACTGACACCAATGGTATATACTTTTTCTCATGCAGTTTAGTGAGGATTGATCATACCTTTATTTCTTCATTCAGTCTCTCAGCACTTCCTAGAATTTTAGTGCATGTGCTAAACTCACGAATTTTCTTTTGAATTCACCTCAGTTGAATCCAGCTCATTTCTCTTTTGGCATTGGCCCCAGATCATTGTTTCTTTAGATTATCATCTCTTCTCTTGCCAAAGGTCACCCACTACTGGGGGCTATCTATACTAATTCTAAACCTGCAGCAGTTTTGTCTGCAAAAGTCCTTTCTAAATCATCAGAGAGAGTGGACCTTAACTCTTTCAATGGCAATTGCCATCATCTTTCTGATATTTCCATAGCTTTTTCTATTGGGAGAGAGGAAATCAGTCCTTCAACATAACATTGTAGAGTTTAGCTACAAATCCTTTTCACCATCCACCATTTTAGAGTTGTGTACTATGTTTTGGTAGTGTTAAAAAGGAAGGAAGCATGGCTGATGTTAGGATTGGTGAAGGGTTGGACAATATAGTTAGAAGTAATTCTTCTAAGAATGTCATTTATTGTTCTCATATTGTCCTCTCCCAAGCCACCAACTCCACAATTTTGCCAATCATCTTTTTCTTCCCTCTTGATATCTCTAGGCACTCATTTGCAACACATAGAAGGGAATGTTTTGAAGAACAAAAATCCATATTCAGCTCATAATTTTGGCTTGCTTTGCCTACAGTTTTTTTTTTCCTCAGAATTGTGCAGTCTTTGGGTTGTTTCAAAAAATATAAAAATGATCATTGTCAGTTTAGGGTCTTGTTCAAGATGCTTCAAGGTTTTGAATCACAATACTGCTCTTGATCAAGTTTTGCATGTAAACTTCACTGGGGTAGAGAAATATATAGGTAAGGAAACATGGCAATGGCCTTCTATCTTACATCAGAAAGAAGAAAGATTGTTTTGTTATTTTCTCCAAAGTGAAAATTTTTTAAGTAAATTGATCGAACTAGGGATTATTGGTGTTAAGAGGGATACTATGAAGTGTGTGTCTTCAATAAAAGCCTAAATCTTTGTAATAAAATATTATTTCAGCAAATTGAACCAGGGATTATTGGTTATATGAAGGGCACAGTAAAGTTTTGTCTCTGTTACAAACCTAAATCTTTCTTAATAAAGTGTTTGGGCCATTATGTTTTCATATTTGCTTTTGAATAGGTGATGACTACCAATCACACTATTTTATGATAAGTTTTCAGCATGATCCATAAAAGCACTTGTGTTAAAATGTGAGAATGAGTGGGAGTGATCTGTGCCTTTAACTATTATTGTCATTAGCAGTAAATGATTCCTCTTAACACTTTTTACTTGAGTGGCTATTATAAAATTATAATTTTTCAAGTGGAGATTTTTAAAAAATCACAGAAAAAAAGAAATGGGGTGTACAAAGGTGGAAACTACTTATGCAGGAAGTGCTTTTCCTGTCGTTGGAGCTCTCCAATTTTCTGGGAAATATTGCCATAAAACACTTGATATTTTTAGAATACGTTTACCGTCAAAAAATCTGCTACATTTTAACACTTCCTCTCTCTTCTTTAATTGCAAAAAGCAAACTACAAGCTTCATGTGTTTTAAATAAATGATTGCCTTCACCCTCCTCTTCTCCTGACTCCCATTTTTCCAAGCTTGATATTATCTGGCTCTTTCTTTGGCCTCTTTTGGAGCATGAAGTTGTACCTGGCATAAGTGAACTGGAGGGCCATTAAGTCACAGATACTGAATGAGGTCACCTCAGCTGGTGATGTTGATCAAGCAAGCACATATGATTGATCCTGGCTTTTAAATTCTATGAAGACATTCCAAATTTACGTCTTTCCTGTATTTATGAAAAAATTTTTTTTTCAAAGAAAGGACACTCAACTTTAAAATAGGGGCCTTAAAATCAGCATCATTATGATTATTGCAAATATCATTGTTTAAAAATGCAATATCAAGGTCAAGAGCAAATGGGGATTTTTGGATTCTGAGAATGGAAACCCATATGGCCGGAGACAAGGTCTCTAGGGACAGTGTATGTAGATCAAAACAGTGAGAGTGGAATTTTCCCGAGTTTTACTTCTATAAATAATTAACCGAATGTCCTTATATAAATAAATATTTCCCTCTGGGAATTACGGCATCATTAGGAATTTCTGAGTACTAATTCTAGCTTTGGCATCTATTCTCCATTCTCATTTTTAGCATCTTTCTGTCTGCTTGTCTTTTAAGAAGATATATCCTCTTTTTGAAAGGAAACAAAAGAGGAATCGCAGAATAGTCACAACTAATGTGCATCCTTAAGAGCAAAAAGGGATTATTGTAAGGGGAGGCAGGACAAAGAGCAGGGAAAACTTTTTCACAATTAAAACTCTCTAAACGTGTCATGATCTTTCTCATCTCGGTCCTTTATTCCATTTCTCTTTTCTTAGTGAGGGAATGTTACTAAACCCCTAAAGGTGGTTCACATCGGTCATAATCCCTTCATTTTCCTAATTAGTTACTGTTGTTTTTAGCGTGGTATAGAAGTTAACCTACAACCCAACTCTCAAGTACACAAGTGTTCATCTCTCTTATTTTTAAGTCATGACATCCCCCTATTTCTTCTTAATATGATTCAACACATGAAAAAGATAAATCATTGCTAAACACGAAATTCCATAAACAAAGCACTTAGCTAAAACAAATAAACAGAAAGACTATACCATTTGGGGAGCAAGGCATCTAAAATAGGTCATAAACTAGAAGATACTTTGATACACATGAGATTGTTAAAGGCATGAGCAGTACTTTCTATGTGTCCCAAATCATTTATAGCAATTTTATAGCTTCATTAAGGGGCTACTTTGTAAAGAAGTTCTGTGTGAATTCTTTTGCAATGTGAATAGTCACCTCTTCATTCATCCATTATGGATGTCAAAATTTGGCAGGTCATATTTCCTTAAATCATGGAATTATCCACATTATAAAAGAATGATATTTCCCTGAATACCTTCCTCAGCTACTACTGGGGACCAAGTTGGGAAATGGAGGTAGATTGCTGGAAAGTACTATTTAATGAAATAACTTTTGCACATCTGGATCAAGGAGCTATATGTCCATGCATTAGTCTGCATAGGGAAGCTGACCCTGTGGACTTATCAAAGGCTTCTTTGCTCTCTGGCTTCTTATCAACACTGATAGAAAATCAGTGGGTGGGAAGAGAAAGTGAGTACTGTATTTATTTGGCTGGGTCCTTCCCTCTAAAGTTACTGGATGTTGTCTCACATGTCCCAGATCCTGTCAGGCTCTACACCCTTACAGTTACCCTCATGGGATGACCCTGTACTGTTACTTACCCCTGGTGCTGCTCCATATCTTGTTGGTTTCCTTAAACCATGGCTTTGCCCATCGTCCTTTATTAACCTCTTAAGAAGTATTCAGGTGGACATCCTTGGTTCTTGACCACATAAAGATTTGTGATGTGGTAAAGATTAATCTTCAGTATCAACTCCAGAGATTTTTCCTGCTAAAAATCATTCTGCCTTCCACATCTCTCTTTAGTACCTCAGTCCTCAAGTATCTTGGACTGTAGGGGAAAATTTACCTGCTAGGCTAAAGAATGCTGATCCCTTTCTACAAACCAAAGTAAATAGGAGTTTCAAGTAGTGTCTTCCCGAAGAATTTCTCAGAGCTTCAAGAATAGGAATGAGAGACAGAGCTGGATGGTTACATTGCCATGCTCAGGTTTAAAAGATAGATAAAAATACACTCTGATTGGCAATAAAACCACAGGGAGGAATGGACCTAGCAATACAGACCCTAAATCATGGGACACAAAGAGACCTAGACACCAGAGAGAACTATTCCATGGCTTCATTGTTTACAGATCACTACACATTTTTAATTTCATTCATTTATTCATTTGCTCATATTCAACAAATATTTGAGTCTTTGACTGTGTTCCAGGTACAGTAATAGGTCTGAAGGGTAGAAATGTAAACAAGGTAGTCCTTGCCCCCAAGGAACTTTGTGACAAGGAACCACTGACTGAAATCAGGATCTACTACATCCCCTTATAGTTTGTTAAAGATCATTCTCAATCAGCCTTTGGGGATGTGTGGAGTTACACGCTTTTGGGCTCATTCTTTAAGTGTTTTCAGTGTTTTCATTTAGCCAGGAAAGACACCTGATTTAAGTCAGAAACTACTACAGTTATTTATTACTTAAAATGCCCCAAACACGTTGTCCTATTACAAAAGGTAAATGAAACTAGAAATAAATCTAGCCTCCCAAGTTTCCCAGCACAAACACCACGGGAAGAACGTGGGAAAGTTTAAGCTGCCGTGATGTGTTTGTATCTCTTTTCTTCATGTGTCTCAGGGCAGCATCAGCACTGACTATCCTGCAGAATTGCCTTGTGTTTCAGAAAGGAGGGTTTGGATGCTGGCTAGATCTAACCGAATAGTGCAGGAAAGCAGATACAAAGTAGTTCTGGGGTTGCAACATTTCTGATGTTGCTTTTTTCAACTCTAGCAATTTGTAGAGCCGCTTTTTACCTCTTCTCTTCCACACCTATTTAATCTCTACTGTGAGGTGGGAGCTGCTGATAGAGGAGGCAAGATTAAAACTGCATATTGGTGCAGAAAGCATACTCTGTCCTTTGAAGCTTTCTTGTTTTGTCCATGGGAGGTAAAATTTCCTTTTTTTTTTTCTTTTTCTTAAAGCAATCGACCACTCTACAAATATTAGCTGCCGTGTTTTTAAAGTACATATTCTAACAATGTTTAAAATGATTTTTGTAGTTTTTTTTCTAATGTTTATTTATTTTTGAGACAGAGAGAGAGAGAGAGAGAGAGAGAGAGAGAGAGATGGATGGAGGGGCAGAGAGGGGGAGACTGAGGATCGGAAGCGGGCTCTATGCAAAACAGCAGAGAGCCCAATACGGGGCTCGAACTCACAAACCACAAGATCATGACCTGAGAGGAAACCAAGAATCGGATGCTTAACCTACTGAGCCACCCAGGTGCCCTGGGTAGTTTTTCGATATACCATCAAATGATATTGAATTCTTAACTTGCCAATTTAACGAATCCATGCCTCTCTCATGGTAAAGAAACTGGGTAACAAAATTCAAACAAGGTAAGTACGGGATCAGGTCCAAAGAAGCAACTGGAAAACAGCTATGTCCTGCTGCTTGTTTTCACATACTCTGTTTTCCATCTCAACTACTGGCTTTCCTGCCACTATACTTTTGTTATGGTACCAATTACACACACAGATCCTATCTAGGCTTCAAGAATGGTTTGACGGTTTCTTAAGTAATACTTTTTTCACTGTGTTGCATATCCTTATATTCTTTTCCCCCACCCCCCTCACAATAAACTATGAGTTCCCTGAGTGTGGGATATCTCTCTGGTTTGCCTTTGCAACCATAGAAACGTATAACCAAATATATAACAGTATGTGACATGGCAGATGTTCAGGTGAGTTTGGCTAAATTAATGAAGATGGATGCAATCTAGATTTTCTGATTTACTTCACAAAGGGTTAAATTATTATTTTAATCAGAAAATTACGTTTAAAATTCCATTAAGTCTTAAAACAAGATAGACACCTAATCATTACTGAGATTGACAGAGATAAGCAAAAAAAATTTCAAAAACAGAACAACCTCAAATTTTATGCATCACCCCATCTCCTAAAGTATTTGAAGAGAGACCATGACAAATTAAATCTTAATTGAGATTTCATTATTTAATCTATAGTTTCTCTTTCTTTTTTAACTTCTTTTAAGTACTCTTTGACCACTTAATTATTAGTTGAAACAAACCAGATATTTATTTTTCTTGTCATAAGCTGTCATGAAATATTTAATAAAAGAATAAAAGCATCAAATAACATAATGAACAGGATTTTATTTCTATTCCTTCTAGTAAAGATCTGTGAATCACAGGGGGAAATAATTAGTTGGGTTTGCTTTAGTATTGCAGCTATGTTGTTGTTGTTATTGGTGTGTGTGTGTGTGTGTGTGTGTGTGTGTGTGTGTGTCTGGTCTGAGCAAAAATTGCAATACTAAAACGACTCTGGATCTGAAAAACATGAGTTCCATAATTGAGTATTTTTATGTTTGTCAAGTCATTTAACTTCTGAGTCTTTCCTCCCCAATGTAAACTCACATTGGATAAGTGATTCCCAAGGTTTTGTCTACTTCTCACATTCTCCTTCCCATTTTTGTACTGAAATGAAGAAATACAATATAAAAATTCCCCACTGTATAAATTTCTCCATACATTATTTTGTATTCACAAAACATCCCTTGAAATGGACAAGGCTTTATAGAGAAGAAAAGTAAGGCTCAAACAGGGTTGAGTCCTTTACCCAAGGTCACGTAATCTAGTTAATGAAACTCAAAAGTAGAACACATGCAGAAACACCAGCTCCTCATCCAGTGCTGCTCCTATGTTAGCAATCTGCTTCTCCAAAAGTCACAGATTGCACACACATGTAAGTTCACACAAACACACATACACAGACTCCTTTCTTTCTTCAGATGCACAGTGAGCTTGTATTGATACTGACATCCGTAAGCCCACAGCTATATGGGTCAATTACTATTTGCCTTGCAGAGAGTTGGAAATATTTCAATTATTGGTTTTATGCCAATGTGTAGTCCAAAACCTCACACATGAGGGTAACTATTTGGAGAGCTATAACGTGTCTAATGCAGTGTATCTTCCCTTCTTTAGATTTCCTATATTCTCCACAGGTAATTTCTATTGCAGCAATAAAATGAACTCAAAGTTGACTGTATTCCATTGTTATATATAAGTGAGGATAATTTTTGCACATATTGATACATGAAAATAATTTAAAATGAAAGATTTCATAATTGTCTCTAAGATTTTTGCTATTTACAATTTGCTGTATAACTTGGGAATAATAGCCCTTGTGATGTTCCTGGATTATAACTTTTGTCAAAAAAATTTTTTTTACTCCATTGATGTGGAGTAAAGTCATATCTGAAACTAAAATACTAATTACAAAGACTATTCTTATAGGAATGATAAAAGTAAAGAAATGAGCAATCATCAAAGCCCATCATCATAAGTGGTCTTTGAACAGATCAATGAGTAGATTATCTTCCTGAATGTTTTATTTAAGTTTTGATCATTAGGAAGGATTGCTTCCAGAATCTAATAAGAACAGTATGGGATCTACAAAAATAGATAGTTAACCTTGACCTATAATGCTAGTAAGCATCTCAGGTATACTAGATCTAAATTGCCACAACTTCAGTTGGTAGGTTCAAACCGTAGATAATTGATCCAGTTTATGCAAATAAACTGCTAATTAAATTACACTCAGCAGATACTTGTTCAGACTTTGCTAAATAAACTCATATTTCTCTTCTTATTTCTTGGGGGTGGATATTCAACATAAAGAAACCCTCCATTGTAGTAGAGTTAACCACCTCAGGGACATAAGAAAAGTAAGACAATGATCCAAGAGATGCTGCTTCTCAAACCTGGAAACAGCATGTATAAATGCCATCAAGTAGGAAAATCCTTGATTTAGTCATTCAATGCAGTATTTCTTGGATGGCTACACCCTTTGTTAAGAAACAAATAAAAACAAAATCCAAAACCCTTTTTAAAACAGGCTTAAGACATATCAAGTTCCATTCCCACCAACATTGTATGAAAGTGCGTCTATTTTGAAAATTTTCTCTTATCTCCTGAAAGACTCCATTGGGTGCTTATCTGTCTTCAATGTCTTTCTTTAATGCTTTATAAATGTACTTGTAACAAGAAAGGCAGAAAAAACTACAGATGGTAGTAGCTGCTAGAGCAACAGCAAGCAGTAAAACAAAGTTGTGTTATTTGACAGTTCTTGGCACAGCAAATATCTAGAACTGTGAATAACCGAATCCCTGAATCTGGAGGAAGTCTGTACCAAATGAACAGGCAGTTATACTCCGTGAATTAATAGTGTGGTCTGACTTGTGGAAAAAACCGTAAAAGAATTGTTACTAAGATTAGTATTCTTAAATATACTCAATGACTTAGGGGTCAAAGCAAATTTAACACTGATAAAAATTTATAGATATTGAGGCAAAACAGTAGCAAATACAAACATTTAATAAAAAATACATGTAAGTTGGCATAACTTTGAGGCTTTTGTTAGGCCTAAGGGTGGAGGCATAATACTCTGAAGCAATTACCCCCCCCCCCCCCACACACACAAGGAGACTTAATGCCTGTCAATGATACAAATTGGGGAAGAGTATGAAGAAAGTAGTTGTGAAGAAAGATGGGGAAATGATCAAGGAAATGAATGCTTCTTGCATGCCAATTTTTTAAAGATAATTTTGTATGGTCAGAAATTACAACACAAAATTCACCCTGATAATTTAAAAAAGGATTTGGAGAGACTACTACCTTTTGATAAGTAAGAAGTTGGATCGCACTTTGTATTTTCTCTTTTTTTAATTTTTTTTTTTAATCTTTATTTTTGAGGAAGAGAGAGAGACAGAGCGTGAGCAGGGTAGGGGCAGAGAGAGGAAGACACAGAATCTGAAGCAGGCTCCAGTCTCAGCTGTCAGCACAGAGCCTGATGCAGGGCTCGAACCCACAAGCTGTGAGATCATGATCTGAACCAAAATTGGATGCTTAACCAAGTGAATCACCCAGGCGCCCCAGAACTTTGTATTTGCAACAGACCTGTAACGTTGAACGTTTTATTCATACTTGGAGATAGGTCAGTTCTCATTCCACTTTGTAAGAATATTTAGCACTTTTTAAACTATCAGCAGCATTTACTAATAACCTACTATGTGCTGAGTACCGTTCTTGGTGCTGTGGTAAAATATTTTGCTGAAAATTAATTATGTGCACAATTAATAGCTTCATATATGCGGGAAGGCCTTAAGTGTGGCACAGATACAAAGAGAAGGCTGGTGTGAGAAAGTTAAGTTGTAAACAAAGAAATAGAATAAATAGCACTTGAAGAGGATATGAGCTCTTTATGGGAAGTCATTTCAAAAAGCAAAAAGGCCAATTTCACTAGGTTAAGTAAACAGAGAGGGATCAATCAGGCAGTATGTACAAGTAGGTGAATCCAAACACCTCATATCAGTAACTGAAGGTGTTAAGATCAGAGAGTTAGCATTGAACTTCATTTCCTCCCAACAGAGAGATGCCAAACTCCACTCTCCCTTCCCCACACGTGCATGTAAATGACTCAGAGTACTCTCTGGAAAGGAGGGCAGGAAGGAAAGAAGGAAGGAAGGAAGGAAGGAAGGAAGGAAGGAAGGAAGGAAGGAAAGAAAGAAAGAAAGAAAGAAAGAAAGAAAGAAAGAAAGAAAGAAAGAAAGAAAGAAAGAAAGAAAGAGAAAGAAAGAAAGAAAGAAAGAAAGAAAGAAAGAAAGAAAGAAAGAAAGAAAGAAGGAAGGAAGGAAGGAAGGGAACAAGAGAGGGAGGATGGGAGGGAGGAAGGATGGGAGGAAGAGAGGGAGGAAGGAGGGAAGGGATGGATTGAGGAAGGGAGGGAAGAATGAAGGTCTAGTTTGACTGAAAGTTATGTCCTTTATTTCCACACATTCTACTACTAACTGCTGAAAAAAATATTGTTGATTTTAGGGATTACCTACCATATCCTAACCTCTTTAAAATAAAGAAATTAAACTGTTGAATTCTAAATTTAGCATCTCCTTTTAATCGGTTTTGCATGAGCATCACCCTAGGTCAGCACGGCCCAATAGAAATATCTACGATGATGACAATCTGCACAGTCCAGTATGATAGCAGCCCATGACATGTGCCTATTGAGCCTTAGAAATGTGGTTCAGTCAACTGAGGAGGTAAATTGTTAATCTCATTAGATTACTTAAAAGGTCACTTATGGGTACAGGCTACTGTATTAGCACAGGTCTACATTGCAAATACTTTAAAATCAGGGCCTTTGTAATGACTTCATCTCTCACTGAATCGTGCGCAAGGTGGAGCTCATCATACTCAAAACGTGCGAATTGACCCTGAAAAAATTCAGCATTCATAAAACCAAAAACAAGTGTGTAGCCCCCAAGAAAAATCAGTGTAAATTTAAATGGTTCTTACCCCGACTGTTTATAAAATAATATATGATAATCATTATATTCATTGACATAGCATGACGTATCTTTAGCTTACTGCTAAGTTGATCAAGAAGGCCATGAGGTTTTCTCCTTGATAACTGTAGGTTTGGGTTTACTGTTCTACTTTTCAGGGCATGAAGCGAGAAGCAGAGCCAGAATCAACATCAACAGATTCTCTGTTAATGTACGACCTGGAATTCTGAGTTCTCTTTTGCCACACTGTCACTATACATGCCACAATGGTGAGTTTTCATCTCTCCCAAGGCTCAGATCCTCTGAACTCCTAACAACATTTTAGTACCAAGGTCTACTGCAAGATATTAAGTATTAAAATGCACTCTCAATAAAGGAGGTGGCACAGTTAACACTGAATAATGAAGTCTGTGCCTATGTCCTCTATCTTAATCTTCCACTTAGTTTGACTTGCATTGTTTTTCCAATCCCTTTAAAGAATTTCTGTATAGGTGATATTTTCATTTTTCTGCAAAAATAGAGAAGTGCAGGCTTTAGTCCCGGGGAAATTCAGTTTCATGTACATACTCTCAAAGCAATATGCTTGGTGGTGTCAAGTATTAGGAATTAAAGGGAACAAGACTGGCTTCCTCTAACTCTATACGGTTCACTGAAGTAGGGGTCAGTTGGGTCAAATGTGGTGGCTTATTGCATGACTATTGGTAAAATTCAAACTCAGAGGGCACCAGGGTGGTTGAGTCAGTTAAGCGTCTGATTCTTGGGGCCTGTGTAGGATTGTTTCTCTCTCTCTCTCTCTCTCTCTCTCTCTCTGCCCCTTCCCCACTCATACACACGCAAGCACTCTCTTTTTCTGAAAATAAATGAACTTAAAACACACACACACACACACACACACACACACACACACAAGCTCAGAATGTATGAAAAAAAGTGCATTGGAGGTTCAAAAGTTGGAAATGAAGGATGTTAACATTAGGAGGTAAGATGTTTAGAGGCCCTTAGGAAATGGGTAGTAAGAAGCTGGTGGGGAGAGTATAGAGTCAATTCTTATTAACTGTGGATTCTGTATGTGAGAATTCATGTAGTTTGCAACTTCCAAATCAATGCTCAATGGCATTTTCACAGTCACTTGTATCCATGTGTAGAGCTGGGAAACATTTGTGTGGCCTGCTGTGAATGTTCCCACCTGAGGTAACAAGGCAATGCTCTGCCTTCTCGTTTCAGCTCTCATACTATAACATGTTCTCTTTATGGCCTATGTGGTATCCACTTTTCACATTTTTCTGATTATTGTTAGCAATTTCACTGCTGACAATGGCCACATTGTGTGGCACAGAGGCTCTGTCTAGTGTTTCTAAGGATAAGAAGTCCGTGGTGTGCCTGATAGATAAAATACATGTGCTACAGAAGTGTTGTTCAGCCATGAGTTAAGAGTGTTGACAGAATTCAATCTCAATGTTAATGAATAAACAATATGTATTAAATAAGTTATCTTTAAATAAAAATACACATGACCTTAGTTATATAATGATTGGTTGATGAAAATGCTGTGACCAGAGGCTCACAGGAACCTAACCCTGTGTTTCCTCTAGAAGCAATGGTTCAATATTGCTAATTCAGTGTTCAAGGTGACTTTATAGAATATAAGAACTATGAATAATAAGAAGCAACTGTATTGGAGGAGTGGGAAATATTAGAGATTTTTTTTCTCAGGGATTATTATTTATGCCCATAATGGGCTCTATGTCCTGAGGTGAGCATTAGGATAGGGAAGTCCTGGGAGCTTCTAAGACACGTTTTCTTGACTTGGGTCTATGTATTAGCTTCAGTGAGTCCCCAAACAGCATTAAATGAAAGACTATATTGTACATACACACTCTTGTGTGCATTTGGGGTAGGGGGTTATGCTCCAGAATTTCTAGTAGGTTTTCAGAAGTGTCTATGACTTTAAAAAGATTAAGAATTACTGTTCTGTGGTTTGAGCCTGAGGCCTAGGGCTGTGGTACTTTATGCAGAGCTTCAGTTGAGTTGGAGTTTGGATTTTGTTTGACACTGTGTAGCAAGGATATGGCACTTGGTATGATAGGAGATGGAGCTTGAATGGTCCACTGAGTTCTCAAAGAAAGGAGATCATGAAATCTTCCACATCTCATGGCCCATACAGACTGCTTGGCCATGAAAGATCACCATATAATGAACTTGGGGAATGTGATACTCCAAGTATATTTTCAGTTTACAAAAATTGGAGTGTCAGAAAGCTTTTGGCATAAAATATTTTATACACAAAACTTTTAGTTAATAGTTAGAAATTTATGTGTTTTAATTTATAGTTAGACCCTACTTCAAAGACAAAAATACCTTGGTTTAGGAATTGGTAGCCGACAGAAGTATTTTGTGGGTGGTGACTAGCTGTACTGTGCCAACCTTCTGACCCTTGGCCTACCTTCTCTCGTCCTTGACCTTCTGGTCAACAATACTTTTCATGATAGATGTATCATTAGAGGTGTGGAGTACGAGAGGGACTATGTTAACAGATGTGGTGAGGATGTTAATAGAAATTTGGATCATATATGGGATGAAATGCTTGTAGGTACCCAGAGAAAATGTGAGTCACATGGATTTCTAGATATCAGAAAGCCTTGTTGATTCTAGAGCTGAAGGAAAGGAACTTCTATTCACTAACTGACAGTTCTCTAGCTGTATCCTTTACTTCTTCCTACCTCACCTCTCTCTACCATTGAATAACTAACAAACAATTCATGATCTTTACCTAGAAACTTCCTTGGATACATCAAATGCATTAAGCCTTTTGGACTAAGTTTCCATTTTGCAGACTACTGCCTTAGTACCGTAAACCATAACTTGCATATTAGAAATTTTTTTACTCCTTTTTTTTTTTTTTTTTCCAACGTTTATTTATCTTTGGGACAGAGAGAGACAGAGCATGAACGGGGGAGGGGCAGAGAGAGAGGGAGACACAGAATCTCGGAAACAGGCTCCAGGCTCTGAGCCATCAGCCCAGAGCCTGACGCGGGGCTCGAACTCACGGACCGCGAGATCGTGACCTGGCTGAAGTTGGACACTTAACCGACTGCGCCACCCAGGCGCACCGAGAAATCTTTTTACTCTTAAAGCATGCTCATATGTTAGACTAAATTTACACTGTGCAGGGCAAGTAGTCACATCCTGAAATGATTAGCATAGTGATTAATAGCACTACTCTGTGATTACCCAGCCATCTACCACACCAAAACACCAGAATAATACATCCCACCTCATACAGTTGTTGAGTGAATTAAATGAGATAATGCAACAAGAGGACCACTTAGCCTAGTGGGTACAGATACTTAGGGCTTGATATATGTTAACTATCAATATAGCCATTATTATATTACTCATTCAATCCTTTTTTTACTTTTAAATATACATTTGTGAAAACTGAGATCCAGTAAAGTTAAAATACTTGCTCAAATCACAAAACTAATTAAAGACAAATTTGGAATAAGAACCCAAGACCCTGACGTACAGGATGGTGGGCTTTTGTGTAAATCACTATCAAATACAGAAATTTGTCTCGATTTGACCATTTGCTCCCTGAATTTTGGTAGTCCTGGAATGCTTTAATAAAATGTAGACCTTGACAAAGCCTCAGGGGAGTCAGCATCCTGTTAATTGAAGCTGGGGTTGTTTTGAAATCAATTGGTCTTGTTTTTATTGCCAAATATATCTGTTGATCATTAACTCTATGAAAAAGACCATTGTTAGGGAAAAGTTTAAAAGCTTGTTCCTCCCTCAAGCTAAAAGGGAGGGCTGTGGAACACATATCAGACAATTACATCATTTATTCTTAATTTGTTGACTTGCTCCATAAGCATCACTTGCATGCTTGTAAATCAGAAAAATTCTCATAAGGTGAAAGAGTCCATGATGTTTGATACATAACTGGGCTTATTCATTGTTATGCAACCTTAGTGTTTGCTGAGCATTGGTGCAACTGGGTAGTACACGGGTTGTTTAAATATAAAATTATTCATTGAAACATGGCATTACATTTTCAAGCATTTTCACAAAGTTTGAGATTATAGCCTTAAAGCTAAACCTACTGCTTAGGACACGGTTTCCCAGAGGCATTAGGCTAAAGGAAATAAAATTAGATGGAAGAGTTGCAAACAGTTGCAGACAGGACTGTTCTTGTTCATTGCCTAACATTTGGCCCCATATTAACTGCCAGTATCTTTCCCTAAACATTGTGACAGCCAAGATAAGAGGTCTCTCCATTACCACTTCCCCCTCCCCACCGCAACCCCATATTCTTTAGAGGCCCTTTTGAGAACCATTAATTTAAATGCCCTGGAAGCATGTAAAAGAACCCAAAGCCACTGATTTTCGGTAGGGATCCTTCTCTAATAGCTCTTGAAATCAAGTACCCTTTCCTACTAGCTTCTGTATATTTTGAGTATTTTATGTGACCAGTCCCTTTACACACAAAATTTTACAAGTTTATTAAGGAAATGATATCAAAGTCAAAAGAAAGTGTTGTTATGCTTTCCCAAGACCTGGACCTAATGTTTATTTATAATGAAAAATAGCAGAATATGCAAATCCAAGACATGTCATCTTGCATAAGAATTATTTTGAGCTGAAAACAATTGATAAGAAGCTCTCGGCCCTTCCCCTAGTTGTCTGAAAACAGGACATAGATTTGCAAAGGTGTCCCTTCTGCCCTCTTTTACAGGGAAAATAGAAATTAATTGTGGGAGACAACACTGGACCCTTATCAGCCCAGAGAGGGCACCAGAGAAATATACATAACAAACCTTATTAAAACTAGCCTTTATCTTCCATCTCTATCCCTATAGATTTGCCTTCCTACAACTTGTCAGTCACTAGAAGCTCCAAGTTCTTTGTCTTATTGTTTCCCCAAAGTTTTATGTTCTTTTGCGAAGATGCTACATGAACCCAAGTTCTAACCACCCCTTGAGTTACTGATCTCTGAGTGTTCCCATGTGTATGAGCAATACACATGTTAATCAACTGCTGTTTATTATTTGTGAATCTCATTTACAGGGCTCTGGCCAATGAACCTAAGACGAGAAGAGAGAAAATACTTTTTCTTCCCTACCATACTAAAACACTAAATGCCAGTAAATTGGATAAAATGGCTTCGGTTGTGAGGCAGTTTTCCTTCCTCATTTACTTTAATCTGCAGCTGTCTCCCGTGTTCCTTTAGCTTTTTCAGAGTACAAATACCTTACACTTAACATCACACTCACTAACTAATTATATGCATGCATACAATTCTCAAAGTTTATGAAACTGGACCTTCAATAACACAAAACAAGAAGCAGAAGAGCTGTTAGAAGGTGGAGGAAGGTCAGAAATGTGTCCCCCAAACTGCGAAGTCACTTTAACACTGAAAAAGCCAAGCTACTCCATAACTTTTACACATTTATATCAAGGTAACTTACTGATGGAGGTTTAGGCAGAAAAATGATCCAGGTACCACGCAGCTACTCACCCTATCCAGACCTCAAGCCGCAGCTTTTCTAAAGTGAGAAACATGGGGATGAGGTCATGGGGTAGTTATCTAACGTGGGGCCATCTGTGTACCAGTCATCTCTACTAGTTATCTAAAGAGGAGCCTTCTGTGCACCACTTTAGGGAAGATCACAAGACTTCCCGCATTCTAATTAGGGCCTACATTAACTTCATGGGCCTGGAACACGTAGCCCAGAGGGAGGTCATGGTGTGGGTAAGCACAAGGTGCGGGGCCAAAGATGGAGTCTTTGCTGTCAGCACACCTACAAGAGCAAAAGCTGTAAGGACAAACAAGAGGCTTAACACGATACAAATAATGCAGGAGATGATCAATGCTTAGAGCTAACCCATGAGAATTGACAGAGAATTAATGCAGCTTGTGCTAATTACACACTATCACGGCCTGGAGCTTCTCCTAAGTACACGAGACATCACCGAGTCCTTGCTTATGTGAAGAAATGCTTTAAAAGCTGAAGTCAAGTCAAATTCCTACAATTGATGACTTGTGCCTCTTCTCACTGTGCCCTAATCCCTTCTCTGGAAGCTAAATTAAAAACATAAAAGATCTTTCTTTGGAAATAATATACATACATTTAATGTTTACTTATTTCTGAGAAAGCAAGCACAAATAGGGGAGGGACAGAGGGGGAGGGGGGACAAAGGATTCAAAGCAGGCTCTGCACTGACAACAGTGAGCCCAATGCAGGGCTGGAAATAATATTTTTTAACATACCTTTAGTTAGAAGCAATTTATCTTAGTGAAAGAGTTCCAATTATGGAGTAAGTCTGAGGTGTTTTGTTTTGTTTTTTAATGTTTACTTTTTTTTGAGAGAGAAACAGAGCGTGCGCAGGTGAGGGTCAGAGAGAGAGGGAGACACAGAATTTGAGAGCCTGCTTTCAGTGCAGGAGTCTAACTCATGAACTGTGAGATCCTGACCTGAGCTGAAGTTGGACATTCAACTGACTGAGCCACCCAGGTTTCCCAAGACTGAGTTTTTTGTTTTTTTTTTGTTTTTTTTTGTTTTAATTTTTTTTTTTAACGTTTATTCATTTTAGAGACAGAGAGAGACAGAGCATGAATAGGGGAAGGTCAGAGAGAGAGGGAGACACAGAATCCGAAACAGGCTCCAGGCTCCGAGCTGCCAGCACAGAGCCCGATGCGGGGCTCAAACAAGACTGAGTTTTAATTTAGTTTCTTTGGGCCTTAGATATTAGGAGTATCCTCATTTTTGTGAAGATATAAGATACACAGATTTAAAAAGATTTAACACAGATCAGATACATAGTAAAAAATCAGCAAACCTGATTACACCCCCCTACACACACACACTTACATGTACTTAACATACACAAACTATATAGAGTTATTATATGTACTTAATCTCATGATGGTCCTGAGAAAACCATGCCCTATGGCAAGATCTTCTTCAATAAGTTATCATTCACTTGTATTAATTTTTTTAAGTTTCAATGTTTAGAGGAATAACTACAATAATGGATGGCAGAATCAATATTTTAAATTAGTTCACTAGATTTAAAAGTAGGTTAAAATCAGTGAGCTGTGTTTTGGAAGAAATAAATAGAAAGGCCTATATGTCAATTTAAATGATAAATGGGGCAGGAGCACCTGGGTGGCTCAGATGTTTGAGCATCTGACTCTTTGATTTCAGTTCAGGTCATGATCGCACAGTTGTGAGATCCACACCCGCGTTGGGCTCTGCGCTGGGCGTGCAGCCTGCTTAAGATTCTTTCTCCCTCTCCCCATAGCCCTGTCCCCCACTTGTGCTCTCTCTCTTAAAATAAAAAAAATTAAAAAATAAAAGATGATGATGAATGGGGCAGTCAAAAAGTACTAAGAGTTTTACTTCCCCAAAACTCAATATTGAAGTGTAATTGTTAGGCAATAAACATAACCTTGAAATGAGTTCATCAGAATTTAGTTTATAAGAAAGTTACGCATTTTGGAAGACGTTCTCTATGCTTATCACATCATGCTGTGGGATTGTATTCTGTTCTGGGCTCTATGATTTAGTAGTTACATTGAAAAATGAAATAAAATAGAGTGACCTTTGCCATATAAGAAACAGCTAGATGAACTTACCATGATTTAGTCTAAAGAAGAGAAAACTTAGGGAGATCATGCTTTGTTGTCTTCAAATATTTGAATGGATACTGTGTAAACAGACATTATTGGTTACCCACTACTTTTATAACAGCTTTTAGTTGTGACAAATATGTTTTTAAAATACTCAGAAATTGGGACACCTGAGTGGCTCAGTCGGTTAAGTTCCTGACTCTTAATTTTGGCTTAGGTCATGATCTCAGTTTCATGAGTTTGAGCCCCGTGTTGGGTTCTGCACATTGATCACATGGAGCTTGCTTGGGATTCTCCCTCTCTCTCTGCCCCTCCCCCACTCATGCTCTCTCAGTCTCTCTCATAAATAAATAAATAAAATGCTCAGAAGTTATAATCTTTAAAGGCAAATTAAAGGAAACTCAGAGAGGCTAAATGGTTTAGAAACAGAGGTCTACAGATTTCTTCTGTCAAGGGCCAGATATCTAGTATTTTATACTTTTTGAACTTTTTTGGTCTCGATTACAATGCCTATCATTGTACGAAAGCAACAGCAGACAAATAAATAGGTGTGGCTATGTTCCAATACATTTTATTATAAAAATAAACCCTGGGCTGTGGTTTGTGAACTTCAGTCACATATATATGATATGGTGGAGGTAGAGGTATAAAATTCAGAATCTTCAGTTTTATGGAAATAACAGATCATTTAACAGGAGTTCAAAGTGTAAGCCTCTAAGGGAGCCTGGGTACCTCAGTTGGTTAAGCATCTGCCCCTTGACTTCGGCTTAGGTCATGATGTCACAATGGTGAAATGGAGCCCCGTGGTGGGCTCTGCCCTGACAGCACAGAGCCTGTTTGGGATTCTCTCTCTTCCTCTTTCTCTCTGTCCCTCCCCCGCTTGCTTATGTGCTCTCAAAACAAACAAACAAACAAACAAATAAATGTGTGAGCCTCTAACTCAGGATATTTTCAATACAATCTGACCATTTGTTGGGCTTACTTACTTCTTAATTCACCCATTTATTGCAAAGACATTGAAGGTCTACAGAAACCCTGGCAGATCGCTCATTATATCTCTTTGGCTAGAACGGTACCACACAACCATATCTAGCTACAAGTGACCCTGGCAAAGCAAATATTTTACACACCAACTCCAAGTTTTCTTGGCAAGGAAGAATCAGGAATAATACTGGGTACAAAACTAACAATATGTGACCTATTGTCAAGTAATAAGTGGTAAATGCATATGAAATCAAACAGTGAGAAAAATTATCAGTATTATACTGGATCTCAGGGAAGATCACCAGAGAAGGTGGAAACTGTTTTCAAGGGATTCATGCATTGATAAAAACATTGAGAATATGACAGCAAAAGATTTTTAGAAATCTTATGTTTCATGATTTGGAGGATTAGCAAAATGACTATAACACCTGGAGTTGCTTACATGTTCAACTTATCCTTTCTTAAACTCTTTTTGGAAAGCTTCCAATTAGACTGGCCTACTGACACTGTTTAAACGTTTCAAAAGTCATGTTTAGCCAGGAATAAGTAGAACTAAAGTAATACTTTGCATTTAATTGTGAAATTTGGAAACAAAATGCTTTTTCTGGCAAAAAGATTGTACACATATATTTAATTGTCCTTCCTTTAGAAACCATAACAAAATGCAGGTAAAAGGATTTTATTTAATTAATTAATTAATTTCTATTTTTGAGACAGAGTGAGCAGGGGAGGGACAGAGAGAGAGGGAGATAGAGAATCCCTAAACCGGCTCCGCACTGTCAGTGCAGAGTCTGATGTGGGGCTCGAATTCACGAGCAGTGTGATCATGACCCCAGTTGAGATCCAGTCAGATGCTTAACTAACTGAGCTACCCAGGTGCCCCCAAAGGGTTTTATTTTAGATGGCACATATCCACAAAAAGTAAAACAAAAAGGGGAAAGCACAGCACTAGCGTTCAGCTGTTGGGTACCTCTATGGCATCTGGCTGGAATCCATTCTGATCAGTCAGGCATCCCTTCTGACTCATTGGCCCCCATCACATACGAATTATTAAATATTTTTATATCACTCTTGTGGTAGCAACAAAGTTGTGGGACTGAGAAAGATGGAAAAAAAAGTTCTACTTGATTGAGTAGCTCTGAAAAAGCTTAATTCTAAGCTGACAGCAAGGAATAAAAGCATGCTGCGTGATTTATCATAAAATGGTTAGTAAATTCAGGAGCCAACATCACTTGCTATCTCTGGAGGTCAAGGTGAACACAGAATTAAAAAATAGAGGATTTGTAGAACAAGCTTAAGAAATAGTGAGATCCACATATCCCCAGTCACACTCCGCTCAGCTGAACAGTTGCCTCTCCCCAAATATATGGACTAGATTCCTTCCCTCCCTACTAGGTTGAATTTGAAGTTAGATCTCATGATCATGGCATTTCCAAGGCTTGAAGCACAACCAGTCCAGTTGGAGCAGATCATAAAACTCTGAAGATTTGTCTCCAAGAACTTGATACAATCCTAGTAAATTTGGAACAATTCAGGGAGAGTTAGGACATAGAAAACTAAGTCAATGAAAAACCAGTACCCTTAATACCAACAAGGTATAGAGAAAGTTGTTCAAAAAAGGAAAAAGAATCCTAGTATAAAATATAGCCCAGTCAATATTTACAAAAATATAATAATGTAAACCCTGAATATTGATCTAACAAAAGTAATGTTACAACAGTCAAGTATAGAGAAATTTGTGTATTAGGAAAGGTTAGAGAATGAAAAAAAAAATACTAACGCTACATTTCCCATAGTGGAATATAAATAAATAGATATTTAAAAAAATTTTTAAAGCACCAATATAACAATGTTATTTGACAATATGGAAGTAAATAAACATAAACAAGTGAACTCTGGAGTGTGGGAAATACAGGAATCAGGGAGGACTAGTGACTGACTCCCATTTCATAATTCTTATGGAAATGTTTGACTCATTAAATCATGTGAATACATATTTTGGTTGAACACAAACACTAAATTACAGACTCAGGAACAGATAATGGTACTTATGTTTTATTACAGTATTTTCACTTAAGTTCACCTGAGTTACATTCTGTCTTATTATTGCAAACACTGAAAGTAAATTAATCTCAGAATCTGTCACATACATTGGGGGAATGTCTTGTTTTACTTATAATTAGATGCTTTATTCTTTATTAAATATATGCTCAAAAGTTATTTATGGTCTAGCTAGTATAGGATTGCATTGCATTTAAAAAAGCTCTTTATTTCACTAAACTCTCATCATACCATGGGCCAGCTAAAATCAATTTGAGGCATCTGTAGCTTTGTTAGATACCTCAGGATATGCCAATGTGGCACGCAGTAGAGAAAAAGTCAGCCTCCTTCATTTCATTTCATTCAGTACAGAGGAGAAGTGAGCGGTAAGTGACGATGGGATTATTTTCCCACCTCACTATAAAGTTTGACTTCAAACAATATTTACCGAACTTGACACTTGCTGGCACTTCACTCACTTCTATAAAATATATAAAATCATCATCCACAAGTTTCCTAAACGACTTCCATTGCTCCTTATTTATTTGAAGATCTAGTTCACATTTTTTTCTCTTGATTTCAAATCCCATTTGAAAATATTTAATTTTCTTCTCACCTCATTATCGGTTTCTTTTTTTTTTTTCTTCGCTTGCTTTATTATTTCTAAACACTTCACTGAGCTTTTTGACGCTTAGTTTGTAGGAGGGATGATTTGCCGTTTCAGTAAGTTCCTTGCTGGAATTTAGAGTACGGGAAAAATTACAGAACTATTAAGAGATAATGTTGTACAAGTTATTGGTGTAGAAAAGTTGATGCGAAAGCCTTGCCTGTTTTCTCTCTTCCTTTGCCTCCTCTAGTATATACTCCCTGGTCTTCCCTAGGTATTGCAACTCATGAAATTCTACTAATCATCATTTTTTTTTTTCTGATGAAGGAGATGACTTATTGCTCCTGTTATTCTACTATGAGATGAGAAACTATAAAGCAAACACTATAATTTAAGAGACCAGCAAAAAATGACAGCTTTTTAAAAGAGGTCAAGCTTTGGGGCGCCTGGGTGGCTCAGTAGGTTAAGCGTCCGACTTCAGCTCTGGTCATTATCTCTGGTTTGTGAATTTGAGCCCCACGTCAGGCTCTGTGGTGACAGTTCAAAGCCTGGAGCCTGCTTCAGATTCTGTTTCTCTGCCCCTCTCCTGCTCATGCTCTGTCTCTCTCTGTCTCTCAATAATAAATAAACATTCAAAAACAATTTTTTTAAAAGAGGTCAAGCTTATTACTTTGATGTCAGTATACTTAAAGTATTTCCAAGGCATTTTGGCCCTGCCTGTCCCTGTAACACATATATACACAGAGCCATACACAGAACCATATACTTTCGTATCACCACATGGACTACCAGGTAAATACCCTACTTTCCTCTTGGGCAGCCTACGTAGATACACTATATTTGATGCAAACCAGAATTTTTACCTATGTTATATTTGAATTCCAATACATGAAAAGAAAGCAACTAGGTCTTGTCAAAATCTTTGTCACCTTGAAAATAAAATTTTCACATCAGTTTGCTAGAAAGACACCTCTAAAGAAGTTGCTTTTCAGCAATTAAGAATGCTCTCAGTAACCATTGATGGTTTGAGCATGTTTAACAAGAAGGATATCATAAGTATTGCTATTTTTTGGCCTTTCTGTTAGTGCTCTCATTTCCCGCTGGCTTTTTCCCAGTGTGTGACCCAGTGGTAGAGAAGTCAGCCTGCTGGTCCTCTAGCAAATAAGCAGAGGTGCTCGTCCCTTCCTGTCACCACCGTAGGCAGCCAAGGGGACAACAAATGACTGAAGCTGAGCCAACTGAACTGAACTGAGATAGACTGACTCTTTAGCAAGCAATGCAAAGAGAGAATGGGTTCATAGACTGTTCCCATGACCACTGAGGCCAGTGGTTGGTTTCCTAGTCATCTGAAGCCTTCTTGGCTCTTCCATTCACCGGATTCAGTTCTATAGCCTCTCTACCTCCACTGTGTCTCCATCTTTGGTATCTTTCCAGAATACTCTTTTGCTTAGGTTAGCTGGCATCAGTTTCTACTGCTTATAGTCAAAAACTCCTCAGTGATACGAAAGACATTTTGCCAGAAGCCTGAGAAATGCAGTTACCATGTACTATTTCTTATCGTACAAACCATCCTATGATATCACATGTGCCTTGCAAAACAAAACAAAACAAAACAAAACAAAACAAAACAAAACAAGTTATCTTATACTGATATGAATCTTCAGTTAGCAGTGAAATCTTTTTAATGAGCCAAAATAATAGGATTGGAAATAGTAAATCACTTTTTCTCAGGCTGGGCCTGACTTTGCTCTATCTTTTTAATGATGCTACCTCTCAAATTCATTTGTTGGATTTTCATTAGTGGTCATGTACAAGCTTATGCACTTCCATTCAAATTGCACTTGGCTTAGAAAGGAGCCATCAGGAAGCCTCTTGTGATTTCTAGTCCAATGTTGTTCTGTCAGTGTATATTAGCACTACTGAGGGAATCAGCGGGTTTCTCTTTCTTTTACTTCCCCTAGCTATGAGGGTCTGGACTGGCCATTTTTTCCTTTTGGGAAATGTCCACATTTCCAAATGAATTCTAGCATTTTACAATTCTATAATTCTGTAATTTCAGCAAGGTTATTTCCATAAATACAAACACCTGTATTTCCATAAATATAAACACCTGTAATTACACCTGTAATTACCTGTATTTCTATAAATACAAACACTGAATGACAGTGACATCCTTATACCACTCTCTGCATTCAGATTTTTGCTTAATTTTATACTATTATAATTTTAGTCATTTAAGGAGAAAAAACCAATTGCTTAAGTAGTTGATAGCTACTCACACAGTTTTAGGTGAATGGACATATGAAGTCCTGAATTTGATAATAATGATAATAACAGTGTTTTATTTCTGTAATGTAATTTCATATTGTATAATATTGTAACATATGCTATTTTTATTTATGTACCAAAAAAGCTACAATCTTTTAATTAATGGCCCAGCTATAAGAAGTTACATGATAAGAAAAGGTATTTTAAAAGAGGCTGTATTAAAAAAATAAAAATAGATAAATAAGGGTATATTGTGTGATTTTTATAAAAATCAATTACCTTGGCTGTACAAGTCAATGAATCTGTTCCTAATTGTTATAAATGAATACATTTTAGTGTAAGCATTTTCTTTTGTTTGATTTTTATTTGCCCAAGTTATTTTTGCACATATGTGAAAGAGTCAAGTAGCTCTATAATTCTTAAGAAAAATAGCAATTTCCAACCCCTTTCACCATTTCTATCTTCTCAGAGGCAAGCTTTTCTCAACTTATGGCTTTTTAGCTCTTACTTTTGATAGTTTTCCTCCACTGCTATATAAAATGACAATATTGCTATTTCCTGCTCTTTTCATTTTAGATAGATAGTATCTACTGACTTCCTACAATGGAAAATGAGCACTTAGCTGTCTTTCACTGACTAGGCCCCTACTGGCTACCTCTCAGCTCCTCTATCTTCTTCCCTCTAAAATTACGGCATAATTTTGATTAAACCTATTCAGGGTACATTCTTATGACTGTGCAAGCACTATTCACAGAGAAGCTATGTATAATGATGACTACTTTTCCTTCTTTAAGCAACTCTTTGTTTTGTCTGTAGCTAATAATTGTCTTATTTTCTTGCTGGCTCTATTTTCTATGCACTAATCCTTGAAAAATGCCCAGACTCTCCCAGTTACATCAGATATTGTACCATTTTTATTTTCTTAGAGATAATCTTGCTCCATGCTTGCTCTTGCTGTCCAATGTCTTGCTACATTCCTGGTATATTGCATCATCTTCATTCCAAAGTTATTCTTTGCCTCTTTCTTAAAGGAAATAAAATCCCATTTCCTTGATTCCATGTCTTCCTTTTTCTTGGTTACTCCCTCATTTTAACACAGCATTTCTTTAGAAGTTTCCTAAGAAAGAATGTATGGGAGATAAATATTTGAAGCTCTTGAATGTTCGAAAATGTCTATCATTACTCTTGATTTGTCAGTTTGTCTAAGAATAGAAAACTGGAGTCAAACTTTTTACATCAGAACACCAGTTATGTCTTCATCGTCTTTCAGCTTCCATCACTTCTCTTGAGTAGTCAAAACCCATCCTGTTTTTTGATCCTTTGTATGTAGCCTATTTTATTTTTCAGGAACTTTAGAATCTTTTATTTAATCTGTAGTTCTGAATTTTTACTCTGAAGTGCTCTGGAATAAATACATTAAATCTACTCAGTGAGCCCTTGACACTTCCAATCTTGGAATCGTGTATTTTAGTTCATAGAAATTTTCTTCATTGTGTATTTCATGATTTCCTGTGCTCAGTTTTTTCTAGTCTTTCTTCATTAAACTCATCATTCAAATGTGTTTTGTTTTTGTTTTTTACTAGTTCCTTAATTTTATTTTTTTCCCCATTAAACTCATCTTTTTGTCACTTTGCCCTTCTTTCTGGGAGATTAAGTTTATCTTCCAACTGTTACACTGAGGTTTTCTTTTTTGCGATCATATTTTAGATTTTTAAGTAATTTTCTTATTCTCTGAACCAACACATCACATATGTTTCTATTCTTGCTTCATGAATGCAATTATCTCTTTATTTGGGGGGGGGGGGTTATTAGTAAATATATATTTGAATGTTTCCTCTCCTTACATAATCTGTTTCCTCTTTGTGCTTTCCCCCTGTTTGTATGTTTGTATGTTTTTGTCCTATCATTCGTGTTAAGGCTTGAATGAGGTGTCTACTGATCCTTTGTTGTCTGTCCATGTGTTAGGTAAGATACGAAAAAGTGTTTAAAAGCTACAGGTTTGTTGAATTTAGCCTTCATTGTAAAGATTTCACTGAAAACTTTTGTTGGCCAATGCCCAATGACAATATCTTTCCTTCACATCTGGTCAGATAACCTAGAGAAGAATAGTTTTGCCTGAAGTTACAAGTTATATAAATCTGTCCACAACCTTCTGGAAACTGAATAGGGAAAGATACATGATCAGTTTTAGTGTTGTCTCTATATGGATCTAGACATAGATGCCCCTCTTTGGGGTTTAGTACCCTTTCTACTACTTTGTTTACTGAAACATCAGGGACTTACCATTTTACTCACACCAGAGGATGAGCTTTTAGCCCCAACTTTACCTTCACTTCTCTTGAGTAGTCAAAACCCATCTTTACCTTCACTTTCAGATAAGCTAAGCTTTTAGCCCCAACTTTACCTTCACTTTCAGATATTTATGCTACTGTCATTTCTTGGGTTTTTAGGAATTCCAATGTACAATTAGGAATTATTCCTTGGCTTTCCCCCACTGCTTGATTAGGATTTAGCATGCTTGGGCCTTACAAGTCAATTACCATTTATTCTTTGTTGTTCCATATTCCAAAAAAAGTCTTCCTAATCTTATTTGTTTCATGTTTTTTTTAAATCTTTTTGAGTTTATGTTTTTACTGTTATTTTCTATTTTGGAAAGGAACAAAAGTAAATATATATGGATAATATGTCCATATAAACTGGAAGTGTGAGCATTATATTTCTGTTTCAATAGAACCATCGAGCTATAGAATTTTATATCTATAATATTTGTGAAAGTTTTAAAATTACCACTGTTGAGCCCTCAGCTTCCTTAGAACAGAATATAAACTTAACAAATTAACAGAATTAATTAAAAATGCATTTATTTATTTCTGATTTTTACAACTATTCAGAAGCACAGATATCACCTCCATTTTACCTATGAGGAAATTGGGTCTCTGAAATAATTTTCTCAGCCTTTTCAAAATAGTGTAATCTGCATAGAACTAGTATGTTGTAACACTTCTGTATAAGAAATACATGTATCCATATATCTATAATTGATATATAAGATATTCTGTAATAAAAATTAATAAATAGACCCATCAGTGGTTTTCTAGGTATTGGTAAAAAAAAAAATGATTTAAGTGAGAACTTGTGAGGATCTTTAAGGAAGAGAGAAATATTTATTTTTATTTCTTTAATACTTAAAAAAATGTTTATATATTTCTGAGAGAAAGAGACCGAGTGTGAGTGAGGGCAAGGCAGAGAGGGAGAGGGAGACATAGAATTTGAAGCAGGCTTCAGGTTCTGAGCTGTCAGCACAGAGCCTGATGCGGGGCTCAAACTCACAAACCGTGAGATCATGGTCTGAGCTGAAGTCAGACACTTAACCATGAGCCACCCAGGTGCCCCAAGAAGAGAGAAATATTTAAAAGAAACATTTAAGAAGTTTTTATGATGTCCTCACACTGGTCAGAATGGCTAAAATCAACAACACAAGAAACAACAGGTGTTGGTGAAATTGTGGAGAAAGGGAAACTCTCTTGCGCTGTTGGCGGGAATGCAAACTGGTGCGGTCACTCAGGAAAATAGTATAGAGGATCCTCAAAAGTTAAAAATAGAATTATCCTATGATCCAGCAATTGCACTACTAGGTATTTACCCAAAGAATATAAAAATACTAATTCAAAGGGATACATGCATCCCAATGTTTATAGCAGCATTATCTGCAATAGCCAAATTATGGAAACAGAAACAGTCCAAGTGTCCACTAGTTGATGAATGGATAAAGAAGAGTTTGTATATACAAACAAATACAATATTTGTATTTGAATATTACTCAGCCACCAGAAAGAATGAAATCTTGCCATTTGCAATGACATGGATGGAGTTAGAGAGTATTATCCTAAGCAAAATAAGTCTGTCAGAGAAAGACAAATACCATATTATTTCACTCATATGTGAAATTTAAGAAACAAAACAAATGAGCAAAGGGAGGAGAAAAAAGAGAGAGAGAGAGAGGCAAGCCAAGAAACAGACTCTTACCTATAGAGAACAAACTGATGGTTACCAGAGGGGAGGTGGGTGGGGGGATGGGTTAAATAGGTGATGGAGATTAAGGAGTGCATTTGTTGTGATGAGCACTGGGTGATGTACCTAATTGTTGAACTACTATATTGTACACCTGCAACTAATATTATACTGTATCTTAACTAACTGGAATTTAAATAGAAACATAAAAAAATAGAAATTTGTGTGAGGTAACATACTTCCTCATTTCCAGCAAATTCTAAATTATCCATAGATGCAGGTTGGATTTAATATTTTTAATAAAACAAAGAAAGAGATTATATTCAATGTTAGAACACGTCAACTATATTCACAATTGAAAAATTTGTCAATTTACTCCCAATATTGGTTTCCTCATATGTAAAATGAGGATGATACCTACTCCATGAATTGTTTAAAGAATTAGACATAAAAACTAAATAAATACTAAAGAAGTACGAGGTATATAATAGAGTGTTCAAAACTTCTACCTGTTGTTTATGAGTACAAATTCCAAATTCAAAACCACATATAAATTTGGGACAGGTTCAATTCACTCCATATACTTCCTCTCATTTTGCCAAGAATCCAATTTTTGCAAGACACATTGGGTCTTAAGAAGCCTCTTCTCTAACTACAGTCCATTTTCTTGGCATTCTTTTGCCAGGAATAAACAAAGGACTATTTTCAGAGTGCTTCATTAGTAAGAAGTGGACTAACGTTTAAATTTATTGTAACAAATTTCTGTGTCTGTAATATCTTGGATAGTGACTGACGACAGGAGGCTCTCCACAAATATTTATTGAATGAATGGATGAAATAAAACTATTGTTAAAATTAAACCACTATTTTTCTAGTTATGCTTTTAATTTACATTACGATTCTTCCAAAGCTTATGTTTAGATATATAGCTCATGCTAAGGCAGAGGTAGGCAAATGTTTTCTTTAAAACATTAGATAATTAATATTTTAGACTTTGCAGGCCTTATGGTCTCTGCTGGAGATACTAAACTCTGTAATAAACAAAAGCAGCTATAGAAAGGACATAAACGAATGCACATGGCTGTGTTCCAATAAAACTTTAATTCCAATAAACGCTAAAATGTAACGTTTATATAACCTTCACATTTCACAAAACATTCTTCTTCTTTTTAAGTTTTTTCAATCATTTAAAAATTCAAAAATTCATTTGATTCAAATGATTCAAAATCATTTTTAGCTTACAGACTTGTTCAAAAGCAGGGGTGGGCAGATTTGTTAGACTATCGTGTGCTACCCCTCTCTTATGGTGTGGTTCTTTGTTCAAAAGCATATGGAGAAAATTGGACGAACGATTTCTTCTAGTTGTTGGCATAGCCATACAGCAAATATAAGATATTTTTATTAGAAATTACAGTAAGATCTCTTTTCATGCTGTTTTCAGTAAGACTGGCATGGCAAACTTGGAATCCAGTTTGCTCAGGTATCATGGTTTCCATGTTACGACAAGGATGTTTACCAAAACATTTTACTCATCTTTCAAAATTCTCACTGGTTTCAGAAAACAAGTAAGCAATGATTTTTTTTTCAATATTTTACACCTTTCTCAAGACTTTAATCATCTTTAACTCCTCCCTTTCTTTGCATCTTCCTCCCATCCTTCAAAGCCAATCAATTCTTAAATCTTGTCAGCTTTTCTTTTCTTCAAGTCCTAAATATGTTCTTTACTATCTCCATCCATTGCCTAGCTCAGGACCTCATCAACAGTTATATTTTGTGAAATAAACATTTTATATACTCTATTTCTCTTCTGTCAATCACCTGTCGCCATAATCCTCTGAACTGTGAAGATGATACAAATAGGGACTCTCATTAGAAAAACTGCCACATGGTCTTTTTTCCTTACAAGGACAGGCATAGGGCATTTGTCAAAATTACAAGACAAGTAGCTTAGAAATAAATACAAAGAAAATAGTTTTCAATGTCATGGGTCATGACAGAAAACAAATTGCATGGCTAGGTTGCATTTAACCCGAACCACTTACTCACTGAATTTGTAACTGAGCAATTGAAAGAGAGGAAGATCAAGATGGCAGGCAAAAAATGACTAGCTTCAGGGATCAGAAGGAATCTCTCAATTATCTCCGTTTTTAGACTTAACTCCTTGGGTTTCCCTATATAAAATTCTTCTGAGTGGATTCTGAATATCAGACATTAATATTCAGACATCCAGACATTACTTTTGAAGTTTCTGCTATTGTGATTTCTTGAACCTCACAAAAATTTGCTAAGTATTATTAGATACAGATTAATGGAAAACCAGCAATTTTTTCATGTCCCATTCCAGAAAACCACACTAAGGAATAGAGGACACAGGCGGCTGTCTGATGACTCTGACACAATGAATTTTTAGAACAGTCCAGACATCGCCTGTGCCTCAGACACATCCTCCCTATAAAGCCTATAAAGTTAAATATTTAAGGCAATTGACCACATTTGGAAGTTTTCTTGCCCTTAAACAATGGTTGGTTTGATCTTTCCTTGGCAGGACTCTAAACTCAAGAATTTTCTACTTCCAGTCTTGATTCTCAACTCTAAACCTTATTGACTTTGTATTCATAGGTTATCTTTTCTGGTTTTATATAGTGGATTGTCGTTTGGTTTTCTCCTTTTCTTCTGGAAAAAAATCTGTCCTAGAGCCTGCCCAAATAATTAAATCTTCCCCACCTCTTTGATGCCACTTCAAGCTCACACCTGCAGTTCTTAACCACTCCCCAGAACTCCAGAGAAAAAGACATACCATTATAGATTTTAAAGTTCTAGGAACCAGGTGTTGGATTTCAATCGCTATCCATTTTCTTGATAATTACCATGTGATATGCCAAGAGGAAAAGCGGGAAACCAGGCTGACACTATTAATTTTTTTGATGGTATGAATAACGTTGTAGAAAGCTTATTTGTCAAGTCCCCAATGACTCAGTTCTAAGTGATCTAACATGAAAGGTGACAGAATTAATATTCAGAATAAATGGTTGTCTTTGAATGATAGCTACGGTGGTTATTTTTATTTCCCTGTCTGGATTTTCATTATTTTTTTGATGTATCATTTTTTAATAATAAAAAATATTTTAAAAGATTTAAAGAGTATCAGAACAGATTGAACATTGAGCTAAACACACTAAAAAATGATATCCAAAAAAACATGTAAAAATTGTTGCATTTATATTTGATTTAAAAAAATACCAAAACCAAAAACCTGTTATAAAAGTACAAAATAATGGAGAAATATCTTGTCACCTGTAATGGACAGACATCAGATATCAGTAAGTGAAGAAAAATTGATACCTTATAGGCAAATAAGCTGACTTGATAACAGAAAATTAATGATCATAACCTGATCATAGTGTCCAGATAAAAGAAGCAACTGTTAATAAAAGTAGATACCCAAATCTTTTTATGCTAAGACATATTTTAATATGAATATGAATGTGAATATAATAAAAGTTTATTCATAATAAGAGAAATTCAAATTAAGGTCATCAAAATATATTTCACCTTTGAGATTATGAAGACCAAAGAGTCTGATATCGTAATATATCAGTAAGGGAATGGGGAAAACACTCATATTTTTTATGAGTTTAAATTTGTAATACTTTTAGAGAGAAAAGTTTGGCATCTACCAAATTTATAAATATACCTACCTATGTTGGTGAACTGTGCTGGTATTCTAAATGTTTGCTTCCCCTCACTATGGAGAGAGAATTATATATCCACACCCAGCTACATCAGGCTTGACACAAGACTTTTATGGCGAACTCTAAGTAGAAGTGACATGCATTATTCTTAAGCAGTTTTAAGAACCATTATATGGTTAACCATGTCCTCTTTTCCTTCTGTCAAAAGCATAATATGTTTTGGAAAGGGATTACTCCTTCAGCCTAGGTCCTAGAATGAGGATAATGTAGAATAGAGAGATAAAGCATCATGCAATGAAGATGTAACATGAGAGAGAAACCTTTATTGTTGTAAGCTACTGTGAATTTGACATCAATTTGTTATAAAATTCAACCTAAGCTGACTGATAACAGCATTTTACTCAGTGGTTTGAATTCTTGGAATTTATCCTATAATTACATTCATGAATATATAAAGTAGATAAATAGGTAGATAGATAGATAGATAAATAGATAGATAGATAGATGGATAATCTGCTGTTGGTATTATGTTTAAGAATAAATGACTGCAAACAACCTAAATGTTCATTAGTAGAGAAATGGCTAAATACAGTGTGATGGAATCATACAAAAATACCATGAAGCTGCAGAAAAAAAAAATGAGGAAGCTTTTTTGTATTATGTACTAACATGAACTGATGTCACACATGTAGTTAAAGTTATATAAATGAGGAGACAAAAAATAGTTATGTGTTCATGCAGACTATCTCTGAAAAGTGGTATAAACTTGACTGTGTCTAGGAAAACTGGATGTCAGGTGAATAAGTTTGAAAAGGTGATTGTTTTTATTGCATGCTTTATTGTACATTTTTAATTTTGAATGCTTCAGAATGTATATTATACATTCAAAATAAAAATAAAAAATAAAATAAAAAATAAAATAAATAAAAAAATAAGGTACAGTATTTGAAGAGATCATATCTGGATTTTGGAGTTCTGATCTTCCCAATTATTCTATGTTGTAATTGACCCTGCCTTTGCTTAACATATTAACTTTCAGTCCCAGCTACTAAATAACCCTAACCATTTGTTATGTCTGAGTACAATTCCAGAGAATTATGCAGTTTTGTCTTACCAATGAAGTTCTCTTGGATTCTTTCCCCTTCTCTGAATTGTGGTAAGGACAGTTGGTGCTCTGTCTAGAACTACTGAATTGGTGCACCCATTTTGCAGCTACTCTGAGTGTTGGCTGGGAATTTCACCCTTTCCTGGAAGGTTATCTTTGGCCAACAGAAACCATCTAACCCTGGGATGCATGGGAGGTTATGGTACCCTTCTCAGAGGAGGTTTACATCCAGTGGTGACTGATACAAAAGCAAAACAGACAGACACAAATAAAAAATGCTCAGCTCAGCTCTATGGATCGATTTGAAACAACTTTGTTTTCATTTATGGTCCAGAGATCCCCATGGAATCAGGAGCCAAGGTTGCATATTTATTTAGCTTCTCCCCCCGCCCTATCCTGATTTCTTTACTTCCTCACCAGTTTCTTCTGATAACTTTTGCTGGGAGAGTCTATAGGATACTATTTAACAGCATAATAAGAAATACATTTTGTAAGTGTAGGTGAATGCATGGGTGGTGTGCCTGTGCAGAGGGGAATCAGCATTATTGAGGTCAGTGATGTCTATCCTTTGTAGGTGGACCTTACAGAAGAGCATGATCTAAGTATTTTAGCAGCAATGAAAATGGTAGAATCCTGGAGTAGCAGAGGCTTGGCAACAGCATTTAACTATCAAAAGCTGGGTCATCATGGCAGCCAGGAGGACCTGACTTACAAAGATCTACTAAAAACAGCCAATGTAACATACATTATAGGACTAAGACAGATGCACAGCCAACAGGGCATTATTTAATATATAGTCAAAAGACATTGAGACTGGATGGGTAGTCATAATCCCTTACTCATTTTCCAGATCTGATTCACAACTAACACTCAAATCCATTAATCAAAAGAGGGACCAGTTTCCCATGAGAAAGGGCCTTAGAACATTATAGAGTAAATATTTGGTAATAAGTCTCCCAGTCTTATAAATAATCTATGCCATTTACTTGAGTCGTATACTGAAAACAAGGTAATGCCCAGGTATTTTGAAGACTTCTTCAGGTGATCTGTTTCATACTGAATGAGTTGTAGTAGTTTATCTTTTTTGAGGAATTGATTTATTTCATCTAAGTTGTCAAATTTATGTCTGTAGAGTTTTTTGTAGTATTCTTTATTTTTATTTGATATCTGCAGTGCTTGTAATAATATCCCCTATTTCATTCTCATTTGATAATTTCTGTCTTTTCTCTCTTTGTCCTTTATCAGTCTTCCTAGAGGCTTGTCATTTTCTTTATTGATCTTTTCAAAGAACCAGATCTTTGCTTATTGATTTTTTCTACGCTATTTTCTGCTTCCAATTTCATTTGTTTCTGCTTTTATTTTTATTTTTTTCCTTTTTTACTGATTTTTGGGAGTTTATTTTGCTCTTCTTTTCTATGGCCTTCAGATGAAGCTTAAATTATTCATTTAAAAGCTTTCCTCTTTCTAATGTATGTATTATATATGCTATAAATTTCCTTCTCAGAACTATTTTAGTTGCATCCTATAAATTTTGCATTTGTATTTTCATTTTTACACCGCTCAATGTACTATTTTGATTTTTCTCAAGATTTCTTCTTTGACCCATGGATTATTTAAAAGTGTATTTTTTAGGTGGAGCTGGGTGGCTCAGCTCAACTCAGCTCAGGTCTTGATCTCAGGGTCATGAGCTCAAGATCTGTATGGGGCCCGGCGCTAGGCATAAGCCTACTCAAAAATAAAATAAAATAAAGTAAAAAAATAAAAGTGTATTATTTAGTTGCCAGGTGTTTGGAAATATTCCTATTATCTGTTACTGTTACCTTGATTCCATTGTGATCAGAGAACACATCTGTATGATTTCACTTCTCTTACATTATTTGAGGTTTCTTTTATGGGCCTGGATAAGGTTGGTCTTTGTACATGTTTCATTAGCACTTGAAAATAATATGTGTTGTAATGATATTGGATGGAGTTTTCCATAAATGTCAATTAGGTCCTGTTGATAGATGCCATTGTTGAGTCTACATCTTTACTGATTTTCTAGTTATTTCATCAGTTGTTGAGAGAGGGGTGTTAGATCTCCAACTATAGTTGTGGATTTGTTTATTTCTTCTTTCAGTTCTATCAGTTTGCTTCATATATTTTGAGCTCTTTTGTTTAGTGGAGATGTATTTAGGATTGTTATGTATTCTTTTTCATTATATAGTATCCTACTCTGCCTGTCATACATTTGATCTGAAGCCTACTTTAGTTGATAATAATGTAGCCTTCTTTTTAATTGGTTTTCCATTTCTTTACTTTTAACCTGCCTATATTGTTATATTTGAATACAGTTTTTAATAGGAAGCAAGTGGTTGGGTCATGTTTTTAAATCCGCTGTGCCAATCTTTGTTCTTACTTGGTGTATTTAGACCCTTTGCAGTCATTGAATTCAATAGCTATAGGACTTAAGTTTACTATTTTACGTTTTCTGTTTGTTCTCTGTTTTTGTTTTTGTTTTGTCCTGTTTCCTTTTTACTATGTTCTTGTGAGTTCCATATATATGGAAAGAGAGTCGGGGGGGGGGCGGGTAGGGGCAGAGAGAGAGAGAGAGAGAGAGAGAGAGAGAGAGAATCCTAAGCAGGCTCCAAGCTCAGCACAGAACCCAACATGAGGTTCCATCCCACAATCATGAGATCATGACCTGAGCTGAAATCAAGAGTCAGACACTTAACTGACTAAGACACCCAGGCACCCCACTAAATATATTTTAAAATTCAATTTTGATTTTTCAATAACATTTTTTCAGAGTAACTCTTTTTATAGGCTTTTTAATGCTTGCTCTAGCTATTATGTTTTAGATACATAACTTACCATGGTTCACTGGTGTCATTTTTGCCAATTCTACTGAAATATTAGGAAGCTTATCTCCCTTTATGTCCTTCTATTCTCCCTTATTTATAATATCTTGTCTTAAATATTTCTTCTGTATTCATTTAGAAACACATTAGTTTATAATTTTTGCTTCAATCATCAACTATAATTTGGAAAACTCAAGAGCAGAGGACAGCTGATTGTATCCATCCATATATTTACTTACTGTGTTCTTTTTTCCTAATGCTTAAAAGTTCCTTCTTCTGTTCTTTCCATTTTGTTTAGAAAATTTCCTTAAGTCATTCTGTTAGTGTAGGTCTATTGGTGACAAATTCTCTCTGTTTTCCTTTAGGTAAGAGATTATCCTTTTATTCTAGATGGATTTTCACTCGATATAGAATTATGGTATTATATTTCTTATGATACTTCTGGCCTCCATGGCATTTGATGAGAAATCTGATGTCACTGGAATTGGTTTCCCCTTTTAGGTATGGTGTTGTTTCTCTGTGACTGCTTTCATAATTTTTACTTTGTTTTTAATTTTAGGAAGGTTAATATGATATATTCTGGTGTGAATATCTTTGAAATTATTCTACTTGATCAGCTTTCAAATCTGTAGCTTTATATCTCTGGTCAAATTTTATATGTTTCAGCCATTATTTCTCTGAATATTTTTTCAGCCCCATTTTTTTTTCTCCTCTCTCTTCAGGACTCTAATAGCATAAATGTTAGATTATTCATTATGGTTCCACAGGTCACTGGGGCTCAGGTTGTTTGTTTGTTTGCTTCCCAGCCTATTTTCTCTCTGTTCAAATTAATTTATACTGTTCTCAATTCTGGTTCGCTGATTCTTTCCACTGTCCCTTCATCTTGATATTGAGCCCTTCTACTGAGTATTTTGGTTTTTTTTTCTTTTTTTTTACTCCTAAAATTTTCACTTTATTCTTATTTCATCTATGTATTTATTGAGACTCTCTATTTCTTTGCTGATATTTTCTATTTTTTTATTTGTTTCAAGCATATTCACAATTCCCTGTTAAAGCATTTTTATTGTGGCTGATGTGAAATATTTGTCACTTAATTCTAACATCTCTGTTATCCTCATGTTGGCATGTCCTGATTATCTTTTTTCAGTCAGTCTGAGAACTTTCTGTCTCTTGATATGATTTTTTATTAAAATGTGGAAATTTGATTGAAATTGTTAAATGATAAGACTCCAGTCTTATAATTTATGACTGTGGATCTTGTTAATTTTATGTTATAAGACTCTAGATCTTATTTTACACTTCTATTTCACTGGATTTCTCTGACACTGATCCAGGGTCTTCCTCTTTACAGCCAGGAAGAGGTAAAAGTCCAGGTACCCTAATCAGTCTCCATTGCTACCCAAGATGGGGTGGGGGGACCTCATTAGTGCTAGATGGTATAGGAGTTCCAGCCCTCCATGTTCTTTTTACTAACGCCACAGTGTAAATGGCCTCATTACTGTTTGGTTACAGTGAAAGTCCTGATTCTCCACTAGGTTTCCTCTGACTCTATCCCCACCACCACCCAAGGAATAGGAGGAGGAGCATCTCATTACAATTGGCTTAGGTAGAAGTGTAGTCTCACGGTATAGTCTCCACTGACACTGAGGTGAGGGACTGGCCTCACCCCCACTGGTTTAGGTCATGAAAGTTCCAGATCCCTACTTGACCTTTTCTAATATGACCCTACTGGGGCTCTGGGTATACCTCCTTACAGCTAGAAGAAAATGGACTCTAGGTTCACCAGTCAACATTTGCTGGCATAGGTAGTGGTGGGGCCATAGTTTTTTCTGTGTTGTTTGGCTACAGTAGAGCAGTTATTGTCAAAGAGTTTTCCATTTTGTTAGTCTGCCTTATTCCTTGTTCTTTGGCTAGAGAGAGTAGTCTGTTGTTCTTGTTGTTGTTGTTGTCTGTATCCATTGGTGGTCTGGGTTACCAGCTTTTTCAGCTTCAAGTCTGGAATATATGGGCAAAAAAGAAAACCTGAAGAACTCACTACTACGTTGTTCTTTGTATGCTGAGATCAGGTGGTCAGCCTTTTTTTTTTTTTATCCTATGTTTCAGAGTCTCTTATATATGTTTTATATATAATGCCCAGAGTTTCTATTTGTACATAGTTGGAAGAATAGCAAAAATTACTTACGTGCCACATTCCTGGAAGCAGAAGTCTTTAGACTTAAAAAAATAAATCTTCACTGTTTTAGGATTTATGTTTCCCCTATTCAATCAAAACGAAATTTCATATTGTAAGTCCCTCCAGAAACAGAAATTTTCTCACTCCTTTCTATTCCCAGAGGTTTAAAAATAAATCCTGTAGCCCTTTCTATTCCTCAAACTGATATTTCCCTATTCTGACTTTAATAAATGCTTTCATCAAGTAGCAGTTGATCAGATGGTTTGTGTGACCTGATAGGGTGACACAGAACCTCTTTTCAAACTGACAGAATATTCAAAGCCTTTACTCTTTCCACCAGTAAAGCTGCTTTGTAAATGCCAGATTCTTTTAAAATTGTATTGCTTGCCAGTGCATGCATTATTCATCTGACTGAGATATCCCACACTGTCAGGGGGGAAATTGCAAGAAATCTATCTCTGAGCTTCTCTTTGATGCTGTGAGAAGATTCAGAATGAGTGGACTGGAAGATGATTGTATTTTTCCTTTACCTTCTGGTTAAACTGACAATATCTGCCTCATGCCTTATATTACCATATGACTTGCCACTGAGGAGGATGACCCTAAGAGCTTGAGTCACCCAAAAAGAGAAAAACCAGCTGTGTGATCCAAGTGTCACTGAGGAGATACTGATGCTGACAAATGGCCACATACATGTCTTTAATTCTGCACATGATACTTTCTGAGTGGGACAATGACTTATTTTGTAAGGTAGCAACAGAAGCACAAGCTGAAAGGCATCTAAATATATTCTTCCCAGTACAAAATTTACAAGGCCAGATCTTAAACTAGAGAGACTTATACAAAGGCTAGAAAGGACTTCAGAGGTCACTGAATCTTAACCCCTTCCCTCTCCTGCCACACTATAGGTGAGGACACCACCTCACTATAGGCTGCCACACTTCCCTCTCCTGCTACACTATAGGCTTCAGTGACTTGGCCAACCTAACTAGTGGCAAAACTAGGACTCCAACTGAGACAACCGATTTTCACCCAATATACTTTTATGCATACCATGTGGCCACCAATAATGACTTTTAAAATGCTAGTTAATTATCCTGGACTAAAGCAGAAAATTATCAATGTACCATAGAAGTGCCATCTATGTGAACTCTGGGAACTGATTCCCATAAGAACCAGGATTTTGATGACTAAGTCATTCAAAAACACCAGGATGCTACAGAAAATGGGATGTGATTCATCCAGTGGGTAGACTCTTCCCTGTGATAATCTATTCCCAAGACTTCTTTCTGGTCAGCTGAAAAGTGAGCCAAAACTGGACCCCTGGGAGGTTGCTACAAATCAGTGTAGCACAAGTTTACTTGTCTTCCAAAGTAGGTCCTTGTTGGTCAACAGTTCCAGGACTCCTTTCTGATTCCATTTTGGAGAATGACCTCAAGCCGACCTATATTCTCCTGAAAGCTTAAATTGGATGTGGTTTCCAACTTCCTTTGCTATCCTAAATTACATAGCTCTTCTGCACAACTGTTTCAAAAGTTGTAGATTCTATACAGAGTTATAAGAGTACTAGTAGTTTATAAAATAGCTGTTTATATGTTTAAGTATAACCTACATAGATATGAAGGTTCCAATATGAGTTCATACAGCCTAGATATGTTTTATGAAATATATTTGATATTAAAAGTCACTTCAGATTAATGTTTCTGTTATCATTCACTGTGAGAAAAAAAAAGAGAGAGGAATTAGGTATTTTTCTAATACCCATATTTTTTGGAACCCCAAATCAGGGCACATATTAAAGAAATATAGTAATAAGTAAAACTTGAATTCTCTAAAGATCCAGATATTATGATTTTCAGACACAATCATAACGAGGATCTCATAACCCCATTCTTTTCTCAAAGTTCCTAATTATGGGAATGACTGGAATTAATCTTTTTAATTTTTACCTTAGTACTTTTTGAATCTTTTATTTCTATTAGATCTTAGTTTTTTATAAATGTATGAGAATCAGTCAAATCTAATAGTACATAAAAAGCAATAAATAAATATTGATTAATAAATAGGAAAAGGAGGAGTTCATGTAGTAGATAAAATAAGGAGTGTGTGAGGGGTTTTAATATAAGAGTTTTGCAAGACATTTCTCCCTGGGTCTCTTGCTTCTGTAAATTTTCTGAGCAAAGATGTTAATAACTTTTGTTCCCAACTACCTTTTTAAGGGTATTTGTATGGCAAACAGCTTTGGAAGATAGAGAAACTATCTTCTTCCTCCAGGGCAAAAGAAAGATTTGTTTGCTGTTCAGGATAATAAAGATAAGGTTTTCTTCTAGGGTAAAGATTGGGCAGGTTTACTAACAGATCTTTTGGAAAACTGGGATTTCTTTAACTGGAGATTCCTTAGATGTGTAGTCACCCTGTGCACAGCATCCACTTGGGCAATGCCACATGAAACTTGGGGTGGTAAGGGAAACCGAGTAGAACAATGTAATAAATGTAAGAAATCTCTTTGTCCCTTACCCAGGGACCTTATGTCGTCTACAAAACTATGGGAGGCAACTGAACAGATTCAAAGATTAAAATTTCATACCTTTCATAGTTCTTGGCAAAAGGTAACATTATCGATGTTCAAATGTTACACTTGCACCATTCTTAGCTATGACATCTACCTTAGTGATTGAAACTGGGTGGGCCTAATAAGGAATCCCATGGAAGAGCATGACTAGCCAAAGAAACAGGATTAAACATTATGTGAGTGGCTCATCTCCTAGTCAATTATGGTAATATATTTTAACTGAAGACACTATCACATTTCACATTCTCGTCAAAGCAATATATAAATGTGTGAGTGCCACTGTTGGTGGTCTTGAAAGGTAATGAGAGGGGCATTACCCAGCTAAATGCTGCCATGGGCACAACAATTATATCCTCTGCTTTGCTAAATTCTGGGTGTTCTTGCAGTAGGTTACGGCACCCATTGACATTTCCTGTTCAAGACTATAATTTGATGTTGCCATGACGGCTTTTTTACCCTGACTTTTAAACTCTTCTAAATATGGTTAGTAAGACATTTCAAAGCACGGTGGCTTACAAGTTAAAACATTGAATCTGAATTCTCGAAAACGGAGCCCTGCCTTGTTGTGTCTGGCATCAGGCCATTTGGACACATACTTCCCTGTTCCATAAAATATTGAAGATGTGAGTGTAAGGGTGAGTGAAGAAGGAGAACAGCTGAATATAGATACATAACTGAAATGAATAAACTACCTGGCAACTCAGAGGAAATGTTTGAACTGTGCTGTCAATACACCAGCCACTAGTCATGCACGGCTGTTGAGTACTTGAAATATGGCTACTCCAAATTGTGATATGCTATGAGCAGAACATACATGCCAGAGTTTGAAGACTGAGTGTAAAAGCAAAATGTAAATACTCATCAATACATTTTATATTGATTACATTGTTGAGATAATATTGTAGATACATTGTATTAAATAAAAAACTATTAAAATTAATTTTATTTTTAACCTTTTTTTTCCCATGGCTACTAGAAAATTTTTAAGTTCTGTATGTAATTTTTTCTATTCTATTCTATCACTATTGGACAGTGCTATTCCAGACTACTCTTTTTCATCTACCTTAGTAATATGAACTGAGTGGTCTATAAGGAATCTTAGGGCTGACCCAATAGTTATAAACTAAACGGTGTCAACTGTTACACAATAAATGAAAGAATTAAATCATTTGAAGGCTTTTAAATAGACCACAAGTTTCTTGAGGGCAAAGGTCATATATTGTCATAACCTTTACTTTTCCCTACTGACGTGATTAGGCTCTCACTTAGTTCAATAATTTTTGCCAGATGAATGAGTAATAAGGAAATCCAGGGTGTATGTGTCGGCGGCGGGGGGATGGTTACCTGCAACTGCAGTGGTTCAGTATACAAAGAAATTGTGCATATTAAGTCTGAACAGGATGCCTGTATATCGTTTCTCCTAGCGATCATTTATACTCTTCATTTAAGAAGGCAGCCTTCCTGTACAATTTATCTTCCAGTAAGTCTCACTGCCTCTCTAGAGATATGGGCTGGAAATGCTTGTTTTTCTTATGCATTATCTTCTTCTTTCAGAACATACAGAGCAGTCATGGGGGTTAATTAAAGTGGGAATCACTTGTGCACAGATGAGTAAGTTAGTAGATACGTAAGCCATAGAATTTTCAAATTATCTTAAGATCATGGCCTTATAAAAGCACTCAATACGTTGTGTGTATAGAGACATAGAGAGTCCTAATAGAGAGGACAAAGCCAGCAGAATCTTTTTGATGTCCTTGTTCTGTCTCTATATATTACTTCATCTGCTGGTACGGAGTGATACAGTGAAAACGGAGCAATGTCCCTAAAATGTAAGATCCATGACCATTAGCACCCTACATGTTGCAGCAGAAACTAATGGCTGGCATATGAAAGACAGACAGGGATGAAAGGACCATTGGTATGCTAACACATAAAAACAATATTTTGTGTGTTTTTTATTAGGTGCAGTGAATATTGATTCTGGTAGATGAAGGGTGATTGCCACATATCACTTTTAAATAATAGTTTCATGTATTTATTCTGTGCTAGGAAATGCATATTATAAATTAGGGACATTTGGAAGGGAAATGTTATTCTTGTTTTATAATTAAAAATAAACTAAGTCTGAGAGAGATTAAGCCACTTCTTTAGGGACATTAGAATGCTCAGCAGTGAAAGAGTCAGAATTTGAACCCAAGTCTAGTCTAACTGCAAAACCCCATGCTCTTTCTAGTTAACCAATGCAATATCCTCTCTGATGTAACAATGAAATTATTATAATGATAATGATAGAGGAAAAACACAAATAGCATTGGGTATTATCCTCATCATCTTCCTATTTCCTGCCTTCCTCCATCTTTCCTTTCTCTTCCTCTCTCCTTCCTGCCATTTTCCTGTTTGTCTCCCTCTCTCTTCCCACCCCACCACTCCCTGCACTTTCTTACTCTCCTTTCCCCCTCCTTCTTCTCTCCCTAGCAACTCTTCTTTTCTTAGTTCCTCTCCATTTTTCTTTTCCTCTTTTCCAGTTTTTACTACCTAAGCTTCAGTCCTGCCAATGCCCTCAGAGGACCTTGCTGTGTGATAGTCTGGCTACTGGAAAAATGCAAATGGCAATCATAATAACTGAAGAGGTAAATATAACCCCAAAGTTCTTCAAAGATGTGAAGGTTTTTCCACTAAATACCATGAATATTCTACCAGCTTAGAGCCCTTGAATATTACAGCTTGGAACTTACCTAGCCTGGTACCCTCCTTGCATACCAGATGGAACTCCAGCCAAACACAGGAACTACCCAAAGTGACCAAGGTTACTGGTGAAGAATCTTGGAACTCTTTTTTTTTTTTTTTTTTTTCTAGGAAGCTGCATAGAAAACTAAATAGGAATGTGAACATGCAAACCTACTGGCTAGCACTGAGTGAGACCTGGAAAGGTGAAGTTCATTTCCTCATTGCACACAGTTGTTGAGAGAAGATAAATGATATAATGCCTATAAAAGTGCTCAGAGCTCTTACAGAAAGAAGCCTGATTTAAATGTGAGTCAGTGCTTATTTCCTGAATATTAAAGAACAACCTTTCATAGCCTTAAGCCAAGCCTGGAGAAAGAATTGTTGGACTATTTACCATTTTATGCCATTGAACTCAGATAATAAGAAGACCTCTCTTTATATATGATAAATGAGCATTGAATGGATGCCAAGGAGATGTCTGTTTTACCATTGTTTCTGTTCAATAAAAAAGCTCTTCTAGGTAAATATATAAGGTAGTGCCCGGACCCCTACAGATACAGTAGATGGATTCTAGTAGTTCCCTTCCTCTCGTTGATTCCCCAGCTGACCCTAAAAGAAAGTTTATTGCTGAAATCTAATCTGACTCACAGCAAGGTTCATCCTTTTATTCCAATGTGTACTTTCATTGAAAGAGGTAGCTTACTGTAGAGGGAAGGTGCTGGACTAAGAGGCAAGCTGGATCCTGCACATGGTTGTCAAGTACATTTAACTAACTGCCCAAGTGATTTGTGCAAACTGTAGAACCATTTGCTTCCCTACTTTCTCATCTGTAAAATGCATCAATCTCCACAAGTAAATATTAACTGAGATAATGTACATGAAGTTGTGTGCTCAGAGTCTGGCACACTGTGAGGCTCCATAAATATTAGCTCTTAATTATTGTTTTTGTTTAGATAAAAGTTTGTCTTAAGGTGTTAGGATTTACACTGTCAATATTTCTGCCTTTTGAAAAGCAGCTTCAGAAAATTGTGTTTATCACTCAACAGATTACAGCTCTGTGAACTGGAATTGTGTTTCAGAAGAACAGATTGATGCCTCACACACAGATGTCTTTCCCCATTCCCAAACCAACAGGGTAGAATGTTTTACAGATTGGATGCTTGGCAGAGAGCAGAATTCTGAAATAAAACTCCTATTGTTTTTTTTCTTTTCTTTTCTCTTTTCTTTTCTTTTCTTTTTTTTTTTTCTTTTCTCTTTTCTCTTCTCTTCTCCTCTCCTCTCCTCTCCTCTCTTCCCTTCCCTTCTCTTCTCTTCCCTTCCTTCCCTTCTCCTCCTCCTCCCCCTCCTCTTCCTCCTCCTCCTCCCCTTCTTCTTCTCCTCATTTTTTTTATTTAAAGGGAATTCCAACATTAGTTATTTATTTTATTCCATGGGAGGAAAAAAAAAAAAAGAAGAGCACATCTGTTTGCAATAGTGAATTGAAAGGTCTAAAAATAAATATGCTTTAAAGAAAAGAAACAAAACTTTGTTGGCACTCTAAATCCAATCGACACAGGAAAATGTTTGTGTTAGAGATGTTTGGCTTCTTTTAAAAAAGAAAAAAAGAGCAAATAATGTAGAATTATACAGTTCTAGTTAAGTGGTTTACCACATAAAAATGTGTTATATTTACTCATCTGGTAAATAGTTTGAACTGTGACATCATGTCTTAACATTTATATTTCAATTCTGAACCTACCAGGCATCTGTCCTTTGCTTTAAGTAGAGATTGATGAGATACAAAAATTATTTCTTTGGTCTCTTAATCGAAAATTAGAAAGCAAAAAACCAAAGTACAGGTAAGATATCTGTAGTTTGTGTTGGCTGTGCTCTTAAGAAATTCCATTGCCGGCTGTGGTGAAAAGTGCTTTATTTTGATACATATTTTGGATTGTGTCTGCACCTTTTTTTTCACATCAAAAATAAAAATCATCCATTGTAAAATAGGCTTAGAAATACTGCTGTGACCATCTCACAGAGAAGGGAACAATCCTGCCAAATGACTTACATGGCAGTTGTCTCTTGGGAAGCCCAGATAAACTAAGATTAGGGAGGGACAGCGGCAGGGGAGTGATTAGGGTTGACAAGTAAAAGGGAGCTTAGAGGAACTGAAATAGAAAACAGATGGAGTAGATAAATATGGAAGGGCTGCTGGGGTATCTTGAAAGACAAACATTGGTTGCTCAGAAGCAACTGAGCCAGAAAATGCTTGAAAATGAGTTACTGACAGGAATTTGTTCAGGCAAAGAGAAGAGCCCAGGAAAGAGAGAGCTGGGTTAAGAAGGATTTCAATAGGTGAGAGCACAGGCTTGCTAGCTACAATCCCTCCTAAAAACAAAAACAACAACAAAAACGAAAAAATGAAAAAAACAGGACACTCATAGGAACAATAGCCAAGTGTCTGGCTTCCTTGGCGAAGAACCCAAGAAGTAAATAAACTGTTCTATTTGGATCAAAGGTGTATACTTGAACGTAGTTTGAATGTGAGATTTTTATATCTTTAGTTAAGTAAATTGTATTCACACTGGAAACGGTGTTTTAGGAAAGTAATCTGCAGCATGAAATGCTGGCAAGATAATTATGAATACAGAGCCCTTGAGTAGTGGATCAAGCTAAATTGGACTTTATAGTTTCATTTTACCTATCTATAAATGGGTAAATGCATTACATATAACACACATCGCATATATAAATATGCTTAAGTGGCTGGGAATAGAAAGCCCTTGTTTTGTAATAGGGTACATTAGGCTGTCTCTGAAGAAATCTTATAAATAACTCTTGGCATTGCCTAATATTCCAAGCTTTCTACCTTCTCCCCCAATCAAAATTCACTGGTGTTACACTTATTCGAGCTTGCAATAGGATATGCAAGATATTTTAAAATGCTATTTTCAATGGGTTAGTGCACTGAAGGCCATGGGGATGATCACTCATACTTTAATCGTCCTTTGGAAATACGAAAATCCTCTAGAATGGCAGCACAACTGAAATACAACTTCTGTTATTTTTTTAGCTTTTGATACTGTGATTTGGACATCAAAAATATCAGTTCAAATAATCAGAGAGCTATCCCTATTTACTATCTCCATTTTCTCCCCTCTGTGCACTCTATCCCTCTCAAATCAGCTAGCTCACTCCATCGAAATGGCTCTTTGAAGGTCACCTGGTTTTCCAATTTTCATTTCTCATCTTACTGGTCAACTTATCAACATTTGCCTCAATTTTGACATTTAAAAAATATCTCTTTGATTCTGAAAATCACTCTCCATGATTTTCTTCTACCCCTTTGGTTCCTTCTTCTATCTTTGGGTGGAGGTGAGGAATCTTTCTTATAACCTAAGTATTTGAATTCTTCAAAACTCTTTATTACCATCTTTTTCATCTGTCTCTACATTTCCTCCCCGGATGAACACCAGCCACTGCCATGACTTCATTTATGACTACAAATTTTCCTGTTCAACCCAAACCTCTTTCTGAGTCTCTAGCATGTATATCCAACTATCAACATCTATACTTTAATTAAATGGTCTAATGATATTCTTAGGATTCCTGTCTCAATAAATGACACCACCATTTATCTGCCTGCTTATTCAGAAACATGGGTAACAGCTTTGCCACCCTCTTCTTCTCCATATACTCTTTCACCAAGACCTATTAAGAATCTTCCAGTATAAATTTTGAATCTGTCAATTTTCTCTCTATATCTGCTGCTGCCTCCCTAACCCAAATGACCTACATCTCTCATCCTGGTTTCTTTTAAGAGTTTTTTTAAATGGTATACCTTCACCTATTATTTGTTGTTCTTGTTATTTCCAACCTATTCTCCAAATAGTCATTTAAGAACTTTTTTTTAAAAGACAAATCTAATCACTCGGCCTCTTAAAACTCTTCTCTATCTCCACCTGGCTGTCGGATTACAGTTCTATTGGACTTAATATAAAACTAACAATCCTTATTAAAGTCCTAGGGCCCTGCATGATCTCTTCCTAGTTTACCTTGAAGGCCTCATATCCTGAAAATCTCTGACTTTCTCACTAGTGCTTCACCCTTGGGGACCAATATTTTGTTGCTTGACTCTCCACATTCTTGCCTTAGGACAGAGACCCACATTTAACCCTCTGCTTCCATCCATTTGCCCATGACATGATGAATTCCTCCTCATTCTTTAGAGTTAATTTTTAAATATAACTTCCTCAGGGAACCTTCACTGTTTACTCACACCAATTTAAGACTAACTTGCTTTATTCTTTCAGTATATCTAAGTAGTTTGCTTCATTGCTTATATAACAATTATATTGAAACAATTTATTGTGCAATAATGTGTTTACTTTCTGTGTCCCTACTGGAATCTGTACTAAGAGTTTGATCTCAGTCTTCCTTATTCACCACTATATCCCCAGTTCTATATTTTTCTATATCTCTGCTGTGAAAACTGTATTTTCACTATTATATCTGGCATCATGGCTTTTTGCAGAAGGTCACAATAGATGGCTTTTGAATTAATAAGTGCATGTATAAATGAATACGTGAATGAGTAAAATTATCTTCATGATGCCTGAAAAATGAGAGGCTAGGAGTTACAAAGCACAAAAGCCTTTACCTTATTCATGAGTCTGAATAAGAATGTGATAGAATCATATTGATTGCATTGTTTGTTTGATTACCTGTAAGGGAAAAAGAAAAGATGTTGAGTATCAACTAAATGAGAACTCTCCTATGTCACTGTCAAGAAACCCGCATAATCTTTGGAAAGCAGTTCGGAATTGGGTATTAAGAAATGTGCAAATAATCATCCTCACCTTTTCTCAGGAATCCTACTTACAAGCTTCCTTTTAATGATGCAATTCATAGGATTTTATTTCATAAAATTAAAATTTGGAAACAATACAAATGTGCAAAAATAGAGAACTGGTTAAAAAGAACGTGAAAAAATAAATAAATAAAGATTATGGCACATTTATTCCATGACATAAAATGAAAAATGAATACTTAAAATACATACATATGTATATACACACAAGTACTGTGACTACAACTTTTGAAAATATGCACATGAAAAAATGTCAGATATATTCACACAAAGGATTATGGCTGGTTGATTAAAATGATCAAGAGGTTAGAGGAGATTATTTCATTCTAGTTGCTAAACTCTGGTATATTATTCCTACTACAGGGTTTCTTTTATAATCTGTTTACCTTTCAACCCAGTAGTTCACTATTATCTGTCTTCAGCTTTAATTTCTTCCAACTTCAGGGGCGCCTGGATGTCTGAGTCGGTTAAGTATCTGCCTCTTGGTTTCGGCTCAGGCCATGATCTTGTGGTTTTGTGACTGCAGGCTCTGTGCTGGCAGTGTGGAACCTGCTTGGGATTCTCTCTCCTCTCTCTCCCCTCTCCCACTTGCATTGTCTCTGTCTCTCTCAAAATAAACAAATTTCAAAAAAAATAATTTCTTTCAACTTCATAAGTCACGTGACAGAAAAAAAAGTTATGTTAATCTGTCTCTATTCTAACATGCATCATCTTCTACACTTCACTGATATCACCGGGTGTGCCGCCCTAGATCGTAGTAAACGTTCTAATGGAAACATGCAAAGAAAGACCAAAAAGGAATGTTTATGCCCTTGAATAATGAGAACAATACAAACTGATGTCGGACAGGAAACTGTTTCTTAAGAGTCAGGATTTTGCTAAGATGGTATAAGATTTCCTAGGAAATTTTGAGTATCTTCATTTAACTTTTTCTTTTCTCTTAATGTCAACAGTTTTCAAGATAATTTCTGAAAAAGTTGAGAATCTGATGAACCCATACGCAGCTAAATGGGTTAAGACTGATACATGAGGTAGAACTGCACAGAACTTTTTTGTTTTACTTTGAGTAGGATATTTTTTTCTTCTAAAATCAGAGATACTTGTGTTCTCTTTTAACAGAGAATTGAAGCCACTTCTGAGATTTTAATTCAAACACTAATACTTACATAAGAACCAGGAAAAAACACTTAAAAATTCTGGGAAGAGGAATGTATTTCATTTGCCTCCTATACTTTGATGACTCAGGCAGAATTTTACCTGGGGGAAAAAAAAAAAGTAAAGGTCATGTTTAACATTCAGATATAATAGGGCAATCCCCCTCTTTAAGGATACTTTTAAACAAACATTTGAACTAAGACTTCTTGCTTAAAATTTTCTTTTAAATTATAATGGCAATTTTTATATAAGTGAGAGATTGATAACCATTTTGATTGTTTTTTATGATTTTTTTTTTTTTCTTTTAATTGGCAAGATTTCCAGGAAATATCAAGCCTTTGTCCTTCTCATTTGTCAGTCTGCCCTGGGGTAGACTTTTTCTTCTTTAAATATTCATTGGCTTAAAATGTTAAGAAAATTACTCATAGCTTCTTGGAAATTTTTTTTTTCTCCCCTCCCCTTCATTCTCATCTGATACAGGCAGGAATTCTTAGGAAGTGCCTGCTGAAGCCAGATTGACCCTGATGAGGCACATTTTCTCCTGGATGGGCAACCAGTCTTGCAAAGACATTCCCCATAATTTGTTTAAGACAAGTTTATCCACTTTCAGACCAAGCTAGAATGCATAACGTTTTATGTGTTTAGCGTATGTAAGAGGAGCAGCTGCCTGGTAGGAATGAGACGTCTAAGGAACACATCCATTTAGATTGATAGCAATATATTTTTTAAACTGCTGGTTCAGCAAACTCAGGAGAGTGCTTGGTCTGTGGTGCTATATAACACGGGTTCCATCCTAGGTCCAGGTCCCCAGAGCACAGAGAGCCCCACTGAGACTCCTAAAACAGCAGCGGGTGGGACGTGGGGGGTTCTAAAACTCAGAAAAAAAAAAAATCTTTCCTCAAGCAGAGGCAAGTGAGTCTTCACACTGAAATAGTCTTTGATTATTCGCAGCCGTGAAATTCCTGGATTTAGATGAGAAATTGGATTATAAACCGCCTCTGGGCAGGTAGAAGCAGCTTTAAGCAGGCCAGATGCTTCCATCCCAGAGGAATAACCACTAAGCAAATGAGAAAGGGAAGTTCATTGTCCAGGCTGGACTCTTCTGTGTCACAGGAACCTCAGTATATGTATTTTCATTAGCTAGTTGTCTGGGGGTCAAGGGCAATACCAAGAGAATTTGCCCAAGCTAAGCCCAAGAACAAAAGCTTATTTGGCAACACTGAATATTGGGAACACAAATTCATTAAAAAAAAATCGTTTAAGAATATTTTCTGTGAGAAAATGTGTGAATTCCAATGATTTTATGATTTCTTCCACATACAGAAAATAAGTATTTAGCATGGCAAAAAAAAAAAAATCTGCCTTTAAACAGTGACCTATTTTATATATTTTCTAGAGACATTTTATGAGTTTTCAGAGTCTTTCTGGTGTAACGTCAGAACTCTAATAAAAACACAAATGCTCCAGATGTCCTATGATTTGCTTGAAATTTTTAAATGGGAAAAAAAATATAAAGAAGAAAAGAACAATGAAAGCCATTGGTATTTGTATAAAATATTAGTTTCATCTGTCCAAGGCTTCAAAAGATTTCAAAGACTGTTGTGTGTGCATGTATGTGAACATTTTGTAACAAAATTTAAGAATCTTCCTGAATTAAGTAGAAATAATAGTTAAGTCTCTTTAAAAGTTAAATTACATTTTTTTCTGTCAGGAAAACTGGTTATACGTTTTTGTTTTTTTTTTCCACTCAAAAACAAAATTCCAAACCTGAGTTTTACCTTTTCCGTTGACCTTACACATCGATAAAGAGACAAAATGTTTTGGGCACAACATTTGTAATTTTCGAAGTCAAATATAATCTTCACAAAGCCCTCTAATCTGGGAAGAAAAGAATAACCAATTTAGTGTATGCTGTAGCAATTTAGTATAGTTTTTTTCCCCTTGCTTATTATGTTTTATTTAGTTTTCTTAATTTTTCCTTTAGAGTACGCATTTGCAGTAGGAAATAAATGAACTCTGAATTACTGTGGTAGTAAATGTTAACTATTCGTTGATTACACAATGAATTAGAAGGAACAGTTGAAAACATTTTTGAAGTTAATCCTTAGAATTCGGAATAATAAAATTTTCACCTCATCTTTCTCAGTAGCTAGCACATACTCTTAAATGCACAGATCTCTTTCCCATCCTTTTCTTCTCAAGATTTTCTTGAGACGATGACACCCTGCAAAGGAACAGTGGCTTGTGAGTTTGGCAAGCTGACCCAGTGAGGTTAAAAATCACGTTTAACATAGTTCTAAGTAAAACAGAGTTGTCAATTTTGATCTAATGTTCGTAGTCTGCCACCAATGACACAATGACATGCAATGCCATTTTGGTGTCATTTTCGGCAAACTTCTAAGATTTTCTAGGACTTCGTGACTTTATCACCTGCAAGTAGGGTGTTCGATTAGATTATTTGTTTCGAGCCTTCCTATTTTAAGGCATGGAAGCATAGTATATACAACTGATAAAATCAGGAGTTTTATGTGGGAGGATTCCATGGGTTAGGACATGGAATGCTAGTTACTTAATCTTTCACTTCTCCTCACATTTACTTTGACCTCTGAGGGATTTCTTTGGATCACAGTTTGAAAACTTCCGGGCTGGATAATCTCCAAGGCCCTTTCTACCCCTCATATTCTGTCATGATAGATGCTGTTCTGGAAGGATTTAAGAATTTAGAATTTAGAGCTCAGATGGATCTTAGAATTTATTTAGTTCAATTACTTCATTTTGAAGATATTAAAGCTAAGCCAGTTTTACGAAGTCCCCAGCTATATCACTAAAGTGTGCATCTTCAAAACACATTGTAATGAGATGAACCATAATCAGTTCCCTAAAATTTCGGTAGTGAAAGGAAGAAAGGATAGACATTACTTGCACTCCTTACCTGCAGAAACTGTCCAAGTTTGTTTTAGCCCTGGGCTTATGGTTTAGGGTCCTGTTAAGGGCCAGAACATGGAAGGTAAATCTGAGAAATCCATGATAAGGCCTGCAGATAGATATCCCTACCTGAATATCGATTTATTCTGTGTCTCCTCTGAAGTTTTCCATCTGCTTAGGGGTAAAGTGTTAGGCATCCAGACTGAACTGGGACCCAGAATAATCTCTAGGCTTTCACATACTCTCTATACACATTTGGATCCTTTGTAACAAAGGTCATTATTGAAGTCATCGTGAGTTATTTCAGAATATACTATGTGTATAAAAGGTATACATTTCCCTTTTAGATTTCCTCAATATGGCACTGCTCTCTTGAGAAGAACAAAGTCTGAGACTACAGATAGGAAGGGCCTGTGTGAATTTCTACTGCTGAGGAGCTACAGCAAAAAACAAAAATCAGTTACATTGGTGAGCTTTCCTAGAATCTTGCCTCATGTTAGAAATAGCTCTGCAACCTACATAGCACTTGTAAACTATGTATGTGTGAGATCTTCATTCCTGTATACAACGCTTTCAACCGGGAAACTAAAAAAATAAGTTTCTAATGTCAGTCCCAACCATGCCATGTGGTCCTGGGCAAATCAATGAACTTTTATCAGCTTACTTATAAAATCGATATGCTAAAATTTGCTATCTGCTGGACGCAAAGTAATTCTGTGAGAATAAAAAAAATAGATAGATTTTTTAAAAAGGTTCAAACAGCCAAAAAAGATATTACTTTGAAGAAATCTCATGTGCAAAGTATTTCATGATTACTGGCAAGGAATGGTGAATTCATCTGTCATGACTGCCAGTAAGCAGTTTCTATTTTTATTTTTTGGAGGACATGATAAGATGTAACAATAAACATGGAACAGAGTGGCCCCAGGGAGAAAATTGCGTTTTGAGCAGCTCTTACTGGACTCACTAATGGTAAGCAAATATTATTTCAGTGGAGATTGACTATAAAATTAAAGGTAATTTGAAAAAAAAAAGTATTTAACCCTTAAGAAGGATACATTTATTACATTTCCAGGAATGTTTTAGGAAATGTTCTAGTCAGAATAGTGAAACGCTGGTATCATTTTGTTTTCCTTGGCCTGCTATACTAATGTCTTCATGAGGTCTCTTCAAGGAGGACTTAGTCATACTTCACCCTGCAGATTGTTTTTACACATAGACCATGCCAAGTAATTAGGTGTTCAGTTGATGCCAGCTCACTGGAATTTTGGCATATAATATTAATTATGTGACAAGGTAGTGGGGTGAATGAACAGAGGCATTTGATAAGTTTGGTTAGAGCATGGTTTTGACAGGTAGAACATGTGAACATTGCTCTTTGGTCAATAGTAGAATTACCTCGTCCTTGTTCAGAAAGGGAAAAGGGAGGGAGAAAATGGACCATTGGGCTTTTACACACATCATTTTCTTAGGTAATGTATTATGAAAGAGTCTTTCTCAAGTGCTAATGTATAAAAATTATTCTGTTGCAAATTTACTGAGGGAATAGTGCCCAGTCTAATAGTCCCTATTAGAATCAGCCATAATTCTAACACTGTGGTCACCACCACCTTACATTCTTATAATAAATTCCTTTTTCATAAGTTAGTTTCTATTATTTACAAAATAAATGATAACTGACTAAAGCACTGGCATTCCATGAAAGATTTCCTTTGAAAATGGAAATAAAATTTTTTACAACTAGCCGATCTAGTTCAATGTTTGCATCCTATACATAAAGAAACTGAGGCCCCAATAATTACAATGATTTGTCCAAGATCTTGCCCAAGTTCTTACTAAGTTCTATTTACCGGTGGAGTCAAAATCAGATCTTGAACTTCTATTTTATTTTATTTTATTTTATTTTATTTTATTTTATTTTATTTATTTTATATATAGGGAGAGCATGCGAGCAGGAGAGAGGGGCAGAGGGAGAGAGAGAGAAAGAGAAAGAGAGAAAGAGGGAGAGGGAGAGAAAGGGAGAATCTTAAGCAGGTTCCATGCTCAGCACAGAGCCTGAGACAGGACTCAATCCCACGACCCTGGTATCATGACCTGAGCCAAAATTGAGAGTCTGACATTCAACCAACTAAGCCACCAGGCGGCCAAATCTTGAACTTCTAATAACTCTTAAACATATACTTTCCCTTAACAAGTCAAAATTAACAAACTATTCTCTTAACTTGGAAATTTATGAAAGAGTTACACAGAGGAAAAAAAAATGGCCTCAGCAGTAGGAAGTTGAGAAGTGAAACCACATGGAAATCCCAAAGAAATTTACAAGATTGCTTTGGAGAATCTAGTATTTCTTATCCAGTAATGGTGAAGCAGTTCACTCCAGGGGAACGCGAATTTGAATCCTCTCAGAGTTCATTTTTTAGGTCTAAGGATGTGGACACCATCTATGTCTTTTAAACAGAGATGTAGGAGTGGGATGATCAGAAAACTTTTTTAAAAAGTTTCTTTAAAGAAAGGGTTCAAGGGTGCCTTGACAGAGAGGTACTTATATAAATAAAATTACAACCTAAAATAACAAAAGCACCTAAAATTACATTTTCTGATCCGCTCTTTCTACACTTCCCCTGATTTGTCTCATACCTGGGTCCTTTTTACTCCAATAATGCCTTCTTAGGCAGAGGCTTTCCTGTCTCTCTAATTAAATACAGCCCCCCTTCTTACTTCTGTCATTTTCTAACAAATTACTACATGAATTCATTAAAAGCAATTACCAAATCTAGAGACTCTAAATTCTTTGCTTACTTGTTTCTAATTTGTCAGTCTTCACTACACTTTAATTCTAAAAAAGGGAAAACCTAGCCTATATTATACATGACTGTATCCCCAAGTACATAATACGTGCTTCTTGAATGAATGAGGGAATAAATGAAGACAAGGCAGACCAGAGTGGTTACTGATTTCCTCAATTACCCATAGCAGGCAAGTATAACAGCAAAGCCTAGAACTAAGATTCCTACTATGTAGTCCTCTGCTCTTTCTGCTATATTATATAGTGCTTCTTCTCTGCATATCTATCTACATATCTCTCTATCTCTATCTCTACCTATGTCCATATCTAAATCTATCTGTATCTATCATCTATCTATATTTATATACTTGTACCTATATCCATCAGTCAAGCAGCCAAAACCATTCAAGTTTCCTAATGAAGCACTAAAAGTACAGCCAGGGCACCTGGGTGGCTCAGTCAGTGGAACATCCTACTTCGGCTCAGGTCATGATCGAGCCCCGCATCGAGCTTGCGTCTGTTAGCACTGAACCTGCTTTCGACCCTCGATCCTCCTCTCTCTCTGCCCCTTGCCCGCTCACGCTTACTCTCTCACAATAAATTAACATTAAAAAAATTATAAAAGTACAATGAAGGCTTCCCACCTCATGATTTAAAACAAGAAAACATACTAAAAGAGACAAACAAATTTGGAATGAGTTAAGATGAAAAACAAGTCTTTTAAGGGCTGGAGAGAATGATTTATGAGGAGAGAACAAAAGAACCAAAAGAAGCAGCATAGAGTCTAGTTACTGACTGTTTCAGAACGTTGATGAAACACAGAGGACAGAAAACAAAAAGTGTACCATGAAACAGAACAATACAGTGCTACTAATCCATATACATAAGTACTCTCTCACAAAAACATTTGCAATATTAGATTTTTAGCACCACTTTTATAGTAAATATGAATATCTATGCTGAAATTGACCATCATCCTTGACACAAAGGAGAATAGCAGAGGCTAAATATAATTTCTGGTATAAAGGCCTTCATTTCCATGTTGAATTTACTCAAATAGTGTTTAATTTGCAAAGCATTCCCATTCCCTGCAGGGTGCCTTACAAAATAAAGAAGAGCTACTGAAAGTCTAGTATAAAGAGAAAAAAAAAAAAAAAACTAAAGCAGGCCTGACACCAAGACAATTTCCCTGGAAGTGAATCTACTGAATTGTGAAATAATCTTCCAAGTGAAGTAATTACGTTTAATTTTCAAAGGAACAAAGTTGGCTCTTAGTGTGTTGAGAACTTTTTCCCTCTCAGAAAATTTTTGAAACTTTCAGGCCAAAGACTTATGTGCACCGATGATTTCTAAGAGAACTTCCACCTTATTCTACTAATTCCAAGGACAAAAGGACTTGAAGAGGAAATGATGAAGCAGAGACTTGGTTTCAAAAATCATTTTCCCTCTTCCGGTGGAGAAGCCCATTGATCTTTTGGCAAAGGAGTGGTTAAGGGAAGGAAAATGTGTATCTTTTATTTACAGGTGTTAGTCACATTAAAAATTTTTTTAATGTTATTTGTTTTTTTATTGTTTCTTTATTTTAAAAGGATGAAATTGGAGAATTTATATAGGTTACAATTGGGATAATCAGGATTGTGAATTTTATGCACATTATTCTCACTGAACTCCTTATGGAAGGGTACTAAAACAATGTAGAACCCCATTTGTACATAATTTTTAAAAGAATTATGATAACCATTTGAAAACTGGTTTAGGTTCAGCAGTTCCCTTTTGTAACTTTGTCAAACCCAGATGAGGAAACTACAAAGTTATAATATTTGGGTATCTTAAGAGACTTATTTAAATTGTTATACTTTACCTAACTGTTCACTTTAAAAATATTTATTACAAAGCAGAAATAAAAATAAGGTCCTATGTGAATAATTTAGAATGAAGTTTTCTCATTTGTTTACAGAACAGTGTAGACAACAGGGCATGTGGTACTTATTCAAGCACTGTGGTTCCTTCTGGACATTCCACTTTCTGCTTCTCATTCTCCTACTTAATTAAAAAAGAAAAATCATTCAACTAGTATTTATTGGGTGTCTACTTGGTGCTAGTTATTGTTCAGCTTATAGCTATCTGGCAGCCAATCTCCAGGAGTATCGCCAATGCTTCATACCCTAGTTACTGTACTCCTTCCCACCTGAGCCGGAGTTTGTGTGTGTGACTGGTAGAGTACAGCAGAGCAAAAGTGTGTGATTTCTAAGCTTGGGCCATCAAGCACATTGTCATTTCTGCCCTCTTCTCTCTTGGACCATTTGTTCTGGGTAAATGCAACAGGTATATGAGGAGGCTACTCAAGATGTCCAGTGGAGCCGTCCATACCGTGGAGAGCTAAGACTTCCTGCAAACAGCCAGCACCAACTTGCCAACTATGTGAGTCAGACATCTTGGATCTAGATCTCCCTTGCCTACTGAAGCCTTCAGATGGCTGTAGCCCCCACAACACCCTGACTGCAACCCTGTAAGAGAGACCCCAAGACAGAGGAGCCCATCAGACTCCTCCCAGATTCCTGATCCACAGAAACCGTGAAACAAGAAATGTTTATTCTTGTTTAAAGGCATTAAATCATGAGGTAATTTTTTATATAGCAACAGATAATTAGTAAGGCCTATTTTGTCATATGAGAAAAAATATACATGTGGTAACTAATTATGTGATTTGTAAGATAACAAAGTGTATGTACTAGAAGGACTTTAGGATGTCTCTTTTGTTCACGTCTAGAAAAAAATTTGGATTCTCAAACTGCAACACTCTTATCTGAAGATGATAGATTTTTCATTAATTATTGTAAACAATTACTAAAATTAAGGGGCCAACCATTATTTTGCTATTATTAGTAATTTACTTTGAACAGCATGAAGACCTGAAACAATCTGTATTTTTCTAAGTACTGAAATAGGTCTCTTAGGTAGTCTAAGAAATAAATGAAACAAAACTGACAGCAGGATTACTTCCCATAAGAGTTGCAATTGATTGCAGCCAGACTCTATGAGTAGAATATCAAGATCTGATTTCTACTCAGTTATTTTCTGTGGGAGGAGATGTGCTGGCAGTAAAATTGATGTGAAAAAAGAGAGAGACTTTCCTAATCAAAAACTATACTTGTTACTTGTTCTGCAAGAGTCTATGGAAAAGCCCCCAAAGAGGCCTGAGTCTCCATATTAGTAACAGACTTTGACTAGAGCTTATTAAGTGAAGTTCTACAAAATTTCTGTTTTCTTTCTGAGATAGGCTAGGTGTCTGCAGTAAGAGAGAACATGTAATATCTGTACATCCTCTGCTTTAGGAATTTCTTTGTTTAGAAATCACATTGACCAACTGTTTAATATTGCCATAAATGAGTAAGAAGACACTCCTCATCAGTGTCCCAAATAAGCAATAAAGTTGCTACAGAATGTCCTGTGGAAAGCGTTAAAGGGTCAGAATACCCCCCTAGAATGGCTACCTGGTTTAGCTGTCAGATTTCAGCTACATGAGTTCTAATCTCTTTGGCATGCATATTTATCTCTCTATCTCTATATGTCTGGCCTATTTATAAAGAACCCCACCCTAGGGAAAAAGGGAAGGTCAAAAAAATGACATCTGGTAATGATAGTTATTGCTTAGTTTTTCATGTAATCATAAGAGAGAGTTAGTTAAGACCTTCCTAACTGGTCTCTGTATCATTCATTGTGATCTTTAATTTTTCCCTCAATAAAATAGAACAGTACTATTTTCCTCAGAGCTAACAAGTTAAACAGCACTTAATCCATTTGTGTTAGGCTCCTCTTTAAAATACAAACATATATTTATTTGGTTAGTTATGTCTGTAACTTATAATCTATGTAAATTATTATGACCAGGACGGGTGCGTGTTCTTCTCTATACCTTGTGAGGAAAGAAGGGGTAGAAATCCTGCTTCCAGTGGAGAGAGGGTTATTTGAAAGTACCGTGTGGCATCGGGAAGCAAGGGGAGGGTGAGCTGCTTCTGTGGAAGCTTTAGGACAGCTATAGGCCACATGAGCCAGTGAACTTGGGTGTTGGGGGTGAGAGAAGGCCTCAAGCTCGGAGGGGAGTAAGCAGGACAAAGTTGGTCACAGAAAACTGTATCTGAATCTGGATACTGAGCACCACAGGCACAAGCGGTTGTCTTCCCTTTGTTCAGGCATAAATGGAAGCCATTTTAATGAAATTTTAAATAGTCATCTACCTACCTTTGGGAGTGTCCCTAGAAATCAGAAGAATAAGAGAAGAGAAGCCAGAGGACAGTTGGAAATTGTCCAAATCCAGGCCACCCTGTGGTCTAATATGCCTATCAAAGCAAATTTTCTCACTAGTATGGTTTCAAAACTGGTCTTAAAAGCCCTTGTTAATGACCTGGTAATTGTTTTAATAGCTTCTCAGTCAAGTGTGAAGTGCTGTAGTTGACATGTCAGCAATGTATGAAGGATGGCGAAAGTTCACTCCCCGGGTAGCTAGAGTATCATCAAGCATTCCTGCTTACATTTTGGCTTGCTTAGCAATAAAAATTTATTTACTGTATCCATAAAACTTGTCTCTAGCTGCCTAAGGAAGTCTCCATTCAGGTTGGCCCTGTAAGAGGAATGTTGAAGGAATTCTTGATGAGCAGTGACTTTCCCTTTTCTGAGGAGCTTCGTCAGTGGGTGATGAAGTCATTTTGTTCAAATTCTCTCTTGCATCTTTCATATGAAGAGATGTCCCCAAATCCCAGGAGGGAAATAACCTTTAAAAAGCATTTTTTCCAGATTTACATCTAACTGATACTCATACATTCACTTATTTAAAAATATTTTACGTACATTTTATGTACCAGCTACCATTCCAGGCAATGGGGATATAATAATGAGTAAAATCTATAGCATTAAGGACAACATATTCTAACGAGAGAAAAAGAATGTATGTGTGTTATACATATATGTGTACGTGCATATACACGTATGCATATGGAAAAACGCTAATATATGTGAGTAATGGTAACGTTCTATGGAGAAAAACAATGCAAAAACAGAGTAAGGAGGGTTGACGGTATAATGGAAAAGGAGTTTTGTTTCATTTTCTTTTATTTAGGGTCATAAAGAAAGGATGATATTTGAGCTGACAGAAGTGAAGGGAGCAAGGGAGCGAGTTAGGGAGGTATCTGGTAGAATAAAGTTTCAGGTAGAGGAAAAAACAAAGACCCTGAGATGGAAACAAACTTGCTATGTTTCAGCAAAAATAAGGAACTCTGAGTGGCTGACAGTGCCTAAGGAAGAAAATAATACAGATAAGGTGAGGGAAGAAAGTAACAGAAGGAGGCAGATCTTGTAGGGCTTTACCTCTGAGTGAAGTGGGAGAGTTCTAGCAGAAGAGTCCCAAGATGGAAATTACATTTGAAAAGAAGTCTCTGGTTGTCCCTGAGATAACACTGTGTGTGTTTGAAAGAGGGCAGGTGCAGTCAAAGCAGGAGACCAAAGCAATTATCCAAAGAGACATGGTGAGTTAAGGTTGTGAGGGTGCGGAGGGTAGTAACTGATTGGTTCTAGATATATTTTGGAGGCAAAACTGATAAGATTCATCATCATACTGGCTATGGGGTTGGAAAGAAAGTGAGTAAAAGATGACTCTAGAGCCATTTATCCTGAGCAACAGCACGATTAACTCTCTGTTAATGAGATGGAGAATACTGAGTACTCACTAGGTGTCAGACCTACTATGAAGCCAGTAAGTGACAGAGGTAGAATTGAAACCATGTCTAGCAGGTGTGTGCGTGTGTGCGTGCGTGCGTGTGTGTGTGTGTGTGTGTGTGTGTGTGTATAAAAGCACTATATGCTTTCACCTCTCTAATTATATGAGAGCATATATGATGCTTGGAACTGCATGGGCTATTTTATGACAATGATATATCAGAATTTAAGCAGGAATGAGACAGCACATGCAAGTGTGGTCATTGAGAGTTTCATAAAGTATGAGGAGGATAAAAGAGAACTATGAGGAACAGGTAGCCCTTGGGGATTAAAATTGCAGGGTGCCATTACTACGAGTGTGCTTGAAATTGCCAGGAACAGGAGTGTTTATGAGAATATGTAAAGGGCTGTAATCATAGCTTTAGGAGAGAGGTATCCTACAGTAACTGTCACCAGGAACATAGGTAGAGGGACTCAGGCTCTTGTAAGCCTTTGCCTGAGGTGGAAAGACCCAAGATACTAAAAACCCACTCTTTTTGCATGCTGATCTTCTGCAGGCATTGCCTGACCAGAAGCCACAGAGCAGTTGGTAACCCTATAGAAGGCTAGTTGCCCAGGAATAAAGCAGGATGGAGATGTGTCGATCTGAGCTGCGGTGGAGAATATCTGGTATGCAGCTAGACCTAGAGAAAAAAGGGACCAAAGAAAAATGGCAGAATGGGAAAGTAGAAACAAATCTTTAGCTCCTGATGATGTTCCTGCATCACCCTACTGCATCTGGAATTACCAACTCCAGGCTTTTATATTTATATTTATATTTATATTTATATTTATAATTTTAGATTACAGAAAAGTGACAAAAATAGCAGATAATTCCCATATGCCCTTAACCAGCTCCTCCTAATGTTAACATCTCGCACACCCATAATACGATTATCAAAACTAAGAATGAATGCTGGTATAATACTATTAATTATACTATAGACTATATTTGGGTTTTTCTAGTTATTCTGTTAATATCTTCTTTTCTATTTCAGGATGCACTGCAAATTGCCACATTGAATTTAGTTATTATGTCTCTTTAGTCTCCTTCAATCTGTGATAATTTCTCAATCTTTACTAATTTATTTATTTTTTTAAATAACCTTCACACTTTGGAAAAGTACTAGTCAATTATTTAATAGAATGTCCCACAATGTGAGTTTATCTGATGTTTTCTCATGATTAGATTATACATTTTTGGCCATTAAAAACAAAGAAACAATAAGCCCTTCTCAGTATATCTTATCAGCTACATGATGTCAGTATGACTTATTACCTAACTACTAATTGATCTTATTGTGTATGATGGCAACATAGATCTCTTAGTTAGCATGGTCTCAGTCAGGTGCAAACTTCTTTCATGTGAAATGATTAAATATCTTTATTTCTATTATTTAAGCCAGTGTTAGTTGGTATTTTCTTACTTGCAGATGGATATATCTTAACAAGTACACCAGTCCTTCATCATATCTTCCTATTCCCCAGGGTACCTTATTTACTGTATGACAAAATGAATAACTTAATCAAAAGTCCCTGAATTGTATATTTAGGACCTGTGTATACCGTCAATTTATAGAAAACCAAAGTCACGGAATTGCTTTTTATCTAACTGACCTTTAAATTTTTGAAACAAAATAATACATGCATGATTAAAACAAGAAAGCATTTAATGATTAAATTCAAGGACTGAAAGACAGAATTAGAGGAATTTTTAGTCCAACCTCCTGTATAATTATAGAATCGTCTTTACAAATATTTTAAGGTTTATGTATTTATTTTTGATATAGAGAGAACAGGAGCTGGGGAGGGGACAGAGAGAGTGGGAGAGAGAGAATCTCAAGTAGGCTCCACCCTGTCAGCACAGAGCCCTGCGCAGGGCTCGATATCAGAAACCTTGAGATCATGACCTAAGCCAAAATCAAGTCAGATGCTTAACTGACTGAGCCACCCAGGTGCACCAAAAGAATTCTTCTAAAGGCTGGCTTAAAACATTAAAAATTACTAATTTTGTCCTGTAGCATTGGTTCTTAGTGTGGGAGCAAGGATGGAAGAATGCAGGTGTTACACCTCTTCCATCCATGTTGGCATCGATTGATTAACCAACCCTGTTTGAGCACAGATGATCATTACTAAATGCATGTATTTTCATTCAGACACATTGCCTTATGTTTTTCAGAACATTTTAAGAGTGAATTAGAGAGACACTAATAAACAAACTCCTCAAGTTTCAGTGATAATACAACAGAACTTTATTTTTTACTCAAATAGAAGTCCAAAACAGGTGCTTCAGGTGGGCAGGTTGCCACTTCTGACATGCAGTCCAGGGCCCCTGGCTCTATATGTTTTGTGGCTCAGCCATCCCCTAGAACCTGCTGGGTAAAATGCATAGGAGAAGGAACTCCTGCTTCTTGAAAACTCTCTCTTGGAAATGATACATGTTATTTCATTTCAATGAAATGATACATATTTCATTGGCCAAGCTTTTCACATGGCCACACACCTCGAAGAAGGGAGCCTGGGATATATAATCATAGGGGGCAGGCACCTTCCAGAAATATGTACAGAATATAGAGGAGCAGCCCTTGTGTTTGTTCCTCAGTTAGCTGCCTCTGTCACAGGTGGCTGATTTAAACACTTGGTGAAATACAGATATAATGTGTCTGGGGTCTTTCTTTGACCTAATGTTCTACTATGAGGTCTGCAAACTTTTCCTATAAAAAGCTTGGTAGTAAATACTTTAGGCCTCTAGGTCATATGATCTCTGTTGCGGCTAAGTCAGCTCTGTCATTCCAATGGAAAGCTGTCTTAGACCTAATGCCAGTGAATGAGTGTGGCTGTGTTCCAGTAAACTTTATTTATGGACACTGCAATTTAAATTTCATATAATTTTCGTAGGCAGTGAAATATCTTTTAAGCTGTTTTTCCAATCATTTAAAAATATAAAAACCTTCATGGTTCTCCGGCCATATAATAGGCTGCAGACCAGATCTGACCTCTAGGCTTTACTCTGCTGACCCCTGATCTAGCACCACTCTTTATAAATTAAGATCAATGTATCATGATTTGATTTCAGTGAATACTTGCTAAGTCTTAATACCCACTTATTTCCCCCCAAAGTTCTGATAAATCACTTATTAATTAGAATATATTCTGGAAATCACATGCAATCTAAGTCATCTCACTAAGTTGATTTCCTACTGCATTAATTATAGCTAAAATGTATTAAGCACCCAAGAAGCATAATCATTTTACATACATTATTTTAGCTCTTTAAAAATACCCTATGACATAGCTATTACCATGCCTACTTTGTCACTGAAGAATCCAAGACTCAAAATAGCTAGAAGTATTTTGATTATATTCCACACAGCAAAAAAGGTAAAAGTCAAAATTGAAGCTCAACCTGTATACGACAACCTGCACTCTTTTCATCACACCAAAGTTTCTCGTCCTTCGAGGTGTGAGCTCATTAAAAGCTGATAGCTATTCTTTCATTCTCTCTTTATACCTGTGTTTGGACTTGATTGCGCCTTTTCATGTGCATTTTATCCTTTTCAGTGTGAAAATAATGTTCCTTCCATGGAGCCCAAACTGCATAACTAATGCCACATGACACTAAGTGTAGTAAGTCGTTCAGTACAAAGAAAAGTTTCTCAGTGTGGAGAGCGGCTCTGAAATCATAATGTCTGTTATTGACAGTGAACCAGAGAAAAGCCTGATGAGGAAGAGCCCACGTTGTCTCTCTCGAGAGAGAGAGGATAAAAGCAAGCAGGACTTCAGTGGTTGTGCCTCTGAGCTCTGCAGAAGTGCAGGTCTTACTCTGTTACTAACCAGTATGACCTTGGGTAACGTACTTTACCTCTCAGGTCTGTAATCTCAGAATTGCTTATTGAATTTTAGACTCTGACCTTTTTACAAAGGGACTTGAGGGAACATAGGTGAATCAAATTTAACACCTATTTTGCAAAACTCACAAGATTACTAATTGGCATAAATTGCTTGCCGGTGAGGGCATGTGACAGTGCTTTGAAAATTGATACAAAAAAGAAACTTCACAAATAAAAGCTATGTTATGAATATTCTAGATTGCATCACAGATTATATTCAGTTAAGGTCACACCATACTAGTTCTCATTTTGTCGGATGTAGAATCTTTAACAGGAGTAATGTTATTTGCCCCTTCCCTCATCATATAGATTTTCAAACTGATGAATACATTCATCTCTGTTTATATTTGCCCTTTGGATGAAATGCTCCTTTAATGAAAGTATATGCCTTCCCTAAGAGCAAAAATTACATTTCATAATAAATCTATATCCTTGAAATACTCTGTGAATTTTCAAGCATAGATATCAGTGAAATATTATTTTGGAGGATAAAAGTAGCCATTTTCCAGCTCATTGACCCTTCAGTGGTGTTTTCATGGGGATGTCACAGGCAGGACGAGATGGCAGCATCAGCAGAAGAGGTGAAATCAGTATCTGTCTTCCGTACCCCTTCCCTACCTCGTGCAGTGAAATTCAGTACAAAGAAAACTGATATGCGTGGTATTAAATAACTCAACAAGAAAGAGCTAGAGAAAATTCTTTGTAGCAACACCTCCTGCAACACACAAGTCTCTCCCCTGGCAGACTATTTCCTTTTAACCATTTGAGGCTTCTCACATTTCCGCTGCAGCTGGAGCCCATCCCAAGGCACTTCCTGCCTCTTCGGATTTTTGGCACAGGGCCTTGTGCTGTTCCATTTGGCTCTCCTAGAGGCATCTGATTTGTTGCTATGAGGCTCAGTTCTGTCTCTATTGTTGCCTTCATCGTAAGTGAAAGATGTCTACTCTTCAGAGACAGCTGTACCAGCTTTGATGTGTGTGGGGATGAGAAGGGAGAAGCGAATGCCATTTTTCTCTATTTTTTGACACCAAGCAGTTTAAATTTGCACTAAGGGAGAACGCAAGCAAAGCCAATTTTCTTATTAAATAAAAATGCCACATTATACTTTGGGAGCCCTCGCCAAGATCCGACCAGAATCTGTACTTCACCTAAATATCCGAGGAAAGCCATTTAGTAATACTAACCCGGTAATAGTGATTGACTTCTGTTTAGTTATATCAATCAGAATCTAAAATGTACATTTATTTGGACTCAGCGGCACAGCTTCTAGGAATTTATCCCACAGACAGACTGAAAAATGTGCATCAAGAAATATATATAAAGATCACAATGCTGGGTCATAACGGCCCCGTGGCAGCAATAGCCTAAGGCTAAGGAGCAGATCTCCTGTCCACTTCAGCCTCAGCTCAGCATTCTTTATTCACCACTGATAACTTCTTATTCCCCACAGGTACTTATGTATGTGCCACACATACATGCTTTTCAAAGGCCAACCGTCTCTACAACTATGAGAACACATGGGAATGAAGGAAAACACAGCCTATCAAAGAAGGCAAGAAACACTGCCAAGATTATTTCCTTTTGTGTTGATGACCTGTTTGATTTTAATGAAGCTAGTAGTAAATGAATATATGGCAATATATGAAGAAAGAATAGATAGAAGGATAAAATTAGAAATCTTTTCTCTTTGCCCCCAGTATCAGCAGTTTTAGATATACCCTCTGGTATACTTTTCTAAGTGTGTATATATGTAGGTGCATATGTGTGCAAGCATGGTTTTCGTAAATGATATCAAAATACACACCTTGTTCCATGGCTTATTTTTTGACTTAACATTTGAGCCCTTTCTATGTAAGTACACATAAATCCACCCTACAATTCTGATAGCACCACAATATTTAGAATGCAAATTTCATTAATTTATTTAACCAATCTATCATTTGTACATATCTAGATTGTTTGATGAATTAAAAAAACTGGAAACAGACCCAATGATTCAAACTGTGTCAATAGGTATATTGAAAAATTTTTCAATTCACACTCATTTCCCTCTCTCTCACTTGCCTTCCAGCTAACATTCAAAATTGTCCTGTGCTTGGTTCTATTGAAAATCCTTTCATTAAAACAAAGAAACAACAATTTCTAATTGCAGAAAACAATCTCATCCCATCCATGAGTGTCAGGAATTCCCATCCATGAACTTAGTTAAGATGTGGTCATACTAGAGTGGGGTGGGTCCTTAATCCCATAAGAATGGTGTCCTTATGAGAAGAGAAGGAGAGACAGGGAGACAGACATATACAAAGGGAAGACAATGTGAAAACACAGGGAGTTCACCATGTGCCAATTTGCCAGCAAATAGTAGGAGAAAAGCGTGGAACAGATTCTCTCTGTGAGGCCCCCCAAAAGACCCAACACTGCTAAGCCCTTAGTTTTGGACTTCTGTCCTAACCTATGATAGAAAAACATTTTCTTGTCTTAAGCTACCCAGTCTCTGGTACTTCGTGATGGCAGTCCTAGGAAACTAACATGCCCACTAGAACTATGGAAGTTGGAGAGGGACCATTTTCCAGATAATTCAGATGTTATTACAAAATTCCTAAGAAGAAATATTGAGCGAACCAAACCAGACCAAAAGCAAGCAGATGACAGCACCACCAAAAAACAAAATTAAAATTATCGGGTGGTAGAACCTTGAAATATAACCCAAACATTTTTCAAACCCCATATAGCTATGTTTATTTATTTGGTATTCTTATGCCATCCTCTTCCACAAAAAAAATTTGAGAAAATTTACATAAAATTAACAACATAATGCAATCATAAATGTATAAAGAATAGCAAAAGTCAAACAATAATGGAAGGTAGAAGAGGTAGAATGATTTCAGTAGAACACAACACTTAAAGCTATATTTCCTGGTATTTGTCAAAGAGAATGTGAGTCCATGCAACTTTTATTACCTGACTGTTTAGAAAGAAGTGACCTTTATTCCTACCCACGAGAAGAAATGTGTATTTAAGTAAGTTCAGAATTAAACTAGCCTTCAGGAACATCAAAACTCAGTCTCAAATTCAATTCCAGAAACAAGAAAAACTGAATCTGGAGGAAAGTAATGTTTTCTAAAGCTTCAAAACATCATTTCAATCTTTCCTACATAGTATTTCACACTCAAAACAAAAAATTATCAACTATACCAGGACTTGGGATCAAATGACCAAAATAAGACAAGCAAACAATAGAAAGACCCATTGAAGAACTAGATATTGGAGTTATCAATCAGAGATTTTAAAACAAATGTGATTAACAGGCTTAAGGATGTAAATGACAAGATGGTGAGTTTCAGGTAAACCTAAGAGCCAGGCTTTCAGAAATTTAAAAAATGGACAAGTCAAGATAGTGACGTGCCTTTGCAGAAGGAGGGTGGAGTCTAGTGATACTACAAGGAGACTTTTAGAAGTGTTCATATTGTTTGATTTCCTGAACTGCTTGATGATTTCATGGATGTGTTTCCTCTCTGAAAATCAATAGAGTGGTACATTTTCTGTATTACATGGTATACTTCAACTAGACATTTCCTTAAAAGATGTACATACTACTGAGTGTCTGAAGTAAATGCATATTCTAGTGTTGATTGAAAGGAGGTAAGCTTATAGCTGTCTGTGATTTCTAGACATGAATGCAATTTAGCGAGAGAGGCCTGATGTCTTACTGAAGGATAATCGCTCAATAGGTAGAAAAGGCAGAGGTTATAGTCTAGCGTAGTAACTCAATAACTATTAAAAGAATGAATGAATTGCCTATTTTTCCTCCTACTGAAAAAGGTGGTACATATACAGGACTAAATAAGTAAACATAAACATTCATGTTTCAGATTTCTTTAGGGTGCCCAGTTCTTTTACATATAGGGACAGAACAAACCATATAATATTGAAATTAGGAGAAAAGAAGTAATCTTTTCATATTAGGCCCTTTCTGTGATTTATTATGTATTATTTGGGAATTTTTAAATTTTTCTTGCTTCTCTGAAAATGTACTATACATACTCCCTGGCTTACGGCTACACAGACATCAGCTAATGGGAATATTCTAGTTAGGATCATGCAGATGATGTACTTGTGGGCTTGCTGGACATAGTTCTCAACATTCCATGTCAATGCCCAGGCCGGTTAACACTAAACATATGATTTAATAGATTTTCAAGAATGAACAAGTTCTATTTCTCTTGTTTTTTAAGGCAAATTGTAACAGTCTCTCATTCTGATTGAGAAAATAAGTATTGACAGAAGAAAAGCCTAATGGCCTATTTAAGAACCACAGAGTTGATGGAAATTTCCCTTTTCACCATTTTAAACGTAGGGCTCCCTTTAGGATTCAATATATGTTTCCAGTGTGGTTAAAGTGAATGCTTAAATAACATTTTAAAGAAAAAAAAAATCAACACTCTTTGTCACTCTACTTCATAAAGAATTCACAAAGCTTAGAGAAAATAAAGATTAGAAAATGTGGCTGGGTTGTATGCCTGGAAAATGGGTCACTTATGCATACATATGTAATCATTCATTCAACTGATATAGGGAGCCCCTGCTGTTTGTAAATTAAGTTGCATGACTCCTTCAACTGTCTATAGTTTACTGAGTTGAGAGGTTATATATATCACTAAGCTAAGAATAGTACAAAATGATTGCAGACAAAATACTAAAAGAAAATGACAATGGAATGTATGTTTAAAATTACTGATTGTATGTTCATAGGGGAAGCTATGGAAGAGGAAATCACAAATTAAAGTGTGCCTTGAAAGATGGGAAGGAGTTGGATAGCAAGGGCAAGGACCATTGATTGTTTTTTCCTTTTCTTAGATGAGAAGGCAACGTATGAAAACTTATGTACATGTCAAATTTGGGGGAGAATAATAAGAGAATTCCAACTCATAAAAAGATAGTCATGGAGTACAAAGTTAGAAAAAGTTTTGGGAAAAAACATTTATGTAAGGCAAAGTAAAGTGTTTGGATTTGAGACAAGAGAACAAATGAAGGCAAATTGGAGTAAGAGAAAAATTATAAAGTTTGAGGTAAGACAGCCCTCCTAAATATGTATGTCTCCTTTTCCTTCTTATAAAAAGAAGATAATATTATCAGGTAATTGTACTGTGAGTCTTAACTATAATAATATGTATAGAGTGCTGAGCCAAATAAACCCTTAATACATATTAAAACATCACCCAACTCTCTCATTTTATGCTATGAGTGGTTTATAGTGTATATAGTATAACATTTTTGAGTTGGCTAATGGCTTAATAAAGACTGTATTTAAGGGAGATAAATCTGACAGCAATTTGGAAGTCTTGGAGGAAAGGAAGGTAGATGCTAAAGCCATTTTATTGGGGTAGGGAATTTGAACCCCCTCAAAAATGTATGTATAAAGAAGATGTGGCAGAGCTATACGATGGAATATTACTCCATCCTCAAAAAGAATGAAATCTTGCCATTGCAACCATGTGGATGGAGCTAGAGTGTATTATTATAAGCGAAATGAGTCAGTCAGAGAGAGACAAATACCATACGGTTTCACTCATATGTGGAATTTAAGAAACAAAACAGATGAACATAGGGGAAGGGAAAAAAAAGATGGAAGCAAATCATAAGAGACTTTTTTTTAAGTTTATTTTTAACATCTATTTATTTTTGAGAGAGAGACAGACAGATCAGGGGAGGGGCAGAGAGAGAGGAAAACGCAGAATCTGGAGCAGGCTCCAGGTTCTGAGCTGTCAGCACAGACCCCAACTTGGGGCTCAAACCCATGAACTGTGAGATCATGACCTGAGCTGAAGTCCCACGCTTAACCAAATGAGCCACCCAGGTGCCCCAACCATGTGAGACTCTTAACTATAGAGAACAAACTGAGGGTTGATGGAGGGAGGTGGTGGGGGATGGGCTAAATGGCTATTTTTGCTATGAGCATCAGGTATTGTATGTAAGTGATGAATCACTAAATTCTAGACCTGAAACCAATTTTACCATATATGTTAATTAACTAGAATTTAAATAAAAACTTGAAATAAAAAAAAGAAAAAAATGTATGTACTACAATATAGATCCTCTGGGGAGAGGTACATGAGCTTCGGTTGACAAAAACAGTCCATGACTCCAAAAAGGTTAAAGATCCTTGCATGTACTCTGGAAGATGCTAGACTATGAGGAAGTAAGAAAGAGAAGTAGAATATAATAATAAGATTTAATTATTTTATATGCAAATTAAAAGAGGAATTGAAAATAATATTGAAATCTTTATCTCGTGTTACTGGGAACATCATAATACTGTTCCGAGAGACAGAGGAGTCAGTTTGGAAGGGAAGGTTATATGTTTGGCTTTAAACATGTTGCATGTCAGATATTTGCCAGAACTGCCAAGTAAAATCCTGACCAGTCAGAGGTGTGCCTGAACTTGAGATGCAGGTCAGAGCTGGAGATAAAGATAGTTTAAGACAGAGCCTCTCAGATAGTATTCCTGCTCCAAGGGACCTGACTAGAGCCAGGGGTGCATAAAAGCCATGGATTCAATGAGATAAAACTTGGAAATATACTTCAAAATATGAGGAAAATGTTTAAAATTTTTCACAATTCTAAAAAAAAAATTATGTGTGCTTCCAGTGAAGTATTATGAAAAAGAAAATAAATAACATTTTTAAGGTGAAACACAGGATGGAATGAATCTGCATTAATTACTGCTGCTGCCAGGAGTAATTCAGAGAAAAAATTGTGAGAAAGCTGCCATAGAAAGAGCTTAATTTTCTGAGAGTATGGAAATAAAGTCAAATGAGCAGAGGAGCAAGGACTACCCCACAGCTGGGAGATAGAAGCAAGAAGAGCCAATTAAGGAGAACTTGTCAAAAAGGCAACACGACGTATCAGAAAAAGAAAGTGTCAGAACCTGGACAAAAGAGAATTTGAAGAATTGGTTGTCAACAATGTCAAAGGCAGCAGGGAAGTCACATAAAATGAGAGTCACCAGGCACTAGAGTCCTCTCCCTAAACAAGCCTTTAAAATAGGTTATGTTACCATGTTAAAGTTGTATGTAAAAGATGTTTTGATCGTGTTCTAGAATAAGGTTTAATGCAAAAACTTTTCTACTTATAGAAAGCCCTTCAAAACATCAATAATCAATCATAAATGTGAATCCCTTGGGCAAATCATTTATTTTACATGCTTTTTACTCTCCTCATCACAGCAGCATAAGACTCAAATCTTAGAATCTGACAATCTCATCCAGTTCAGAGCTGAACAGAAGTTGCCTACTTTCGAGATTGGAATAATTTATGACCTCAAAACTTGGCACTTTAGGGATAATGATGGGACAAATCAATTTTTGTTGTTATTGCAGAAAATGGCTTAAATACCCAGAGCTCTATTACCTGGCCTCCTGCATTCATCAAAATGAAAACAAACAAACAAAAAAAGTGAGAAACAAACAAACTAGATATTCTGTTATTATCATTGCTGTCGTTAGATTAGGAAAACAATACATACCACTCTTATATTTCTAAGCTGCTAAAACTGCAAATATGCCGTAAAAACACTGTTGGAAGCCAATGTATTAGAAGGAAATGCTCATAATATAGCCACTTACTCTTTTATCATTTCTCCAGAAAGGTACAAAAGTATGTGAGTGTTTAGGGGGAAGGAGCCAGCACTAAACTAGAAGTCCGTCCTGCTTTCACTGCATCTCTCTTATGACTTGTATAAGCAATCTTTCTTCTGTGCATCTCAGCTGGTCTGTCAATATATCTGCTACCCAGTTTACCACTCTGTGCCCCAGTAAGATGGTTTATGATAGGCAAGCAATTCTATCTTTTCACAAACTTATTGTGAGGATTATACTTGATAACATCTCAACAAGCGCTTTGCATGCTGCAGGCATTTGGTGGAATCAGTTGGGGTTCTTTCCAACATTCTCTTCTACCTTACAGATCTTTTGGAACAATCAAATGACATAAGCCACCATGTAGCATTTTAGGCATTCACGTGTGATAAAGAAGAGTTGGGGAGGGGGAAGAAAAAGAGAGAGAGATTAAGAGAGGTTAAAAAAAGATGCCTCTCATTGGGAGGTTATATTGAAAGATTACAGACGAAAAGGCCAGAGCTGGAATAGAGCTTCATGGCAGATACTGAAGAGAGACAAAATCTGGCAATTCTGCAGCTGCAGAAATGGATAAGATATTAGCATTAGGGGGGATGAATTTCATATTATAAAGGATTTCAAAGTTTTTGAGATTGAGGCAGCCACTGTTGGTATATAAATAGCTGTCTAAAACTATCTTCCATGAAAATGATGAACCAAAGGGTAATAAAAGTGACATTTAATTATTAAAGGTATCAATAACTATGATTTTCTAATAAGTAAGGTTAATGTTTCCCTTTAGATAAGGTTCTAAGGGAACATTTATTTATACAAGAGAACATTTTTTTTTTTTTGCCAAGCAAAAAAGTACATAGGATTTCAAATGTTTTTGACTCAGATCTATGGATTTAAGGAGCATACTTTGCCACTTTATGTACTATGCATGCTCATCTTTCCCATTCCAAATGGCTTAATCCACTTGCTAATGAGTCATGATCTGTACTTTTCAAACAACAAAACAAAACAAAATCCCCATAGGTGGCTGGGTGGCTCAGTTGGTTGAGTGTCCGACTCTTGGTTTCCACCTAGGTCATGATCTCACAGTTTATGAGTTCAAGCCCCACATCAGGCTCTACGCTGACAGTGTGGATCCTGCTTAGGATTCTCTCCCTCTCTCTCTCTGCCCCTCTCCTGCTTCTGTTCTCACTCTCTCCAAATAAATAAAATAAAATAAAAAATCCCCAGATTTTTTAGTATTTTTTTTTTGTTATTACAGATCAACACTAAGTACAATGGTCTCAGAAATGAACATTAGTTTTAAAAAATCTATTGGTAAATCAGCCAGAGTCTATTTCAGGTAGTACTTTGGATTCTATTCTATTCAAGTTGTATTATCAGATATAAATCTCTTTCTAGACTAGATTGCATTAATTAGAGGGATAACATATCCTGCAGTAATACATATTCAACATCCAACCATTCAGCCAACATCCAACCTGTATTCAACATCCAATCCAACCCACATATAATATCCAACCAAGTTAAGGCATTTGTTCTGAGCGGTATCAGATGAGAGAGTGGTAGGTGTATGCAAAAGATTATGTCCACTCAGGAAAAAAAACAGATGAATAAACAGAAGCAACTCATATGTACTTTGGGTTTATTATGCAAAAGGAAATACTATCACATGAGTCTCCAGTTTAGATTTCTCTTTAACTCCAGTGCTCTAGGTCGATTATTTGAATTAGTTTGTGGTAAATGATATAGAAATATATTTGAAATTAATTAAAAACTGGAGGTGTATTATTACTATCAAGAATTCTTATATGTCTTATAAATCTCTCTTTAGAGGTTTTAATGTAATCTAGGGATTCTGATACTGATAGGTGGAAAATGCAAACCACTAAAGACAAATGAGAAATTATATTAATGCCAGTAAGTGGTATTAATGTAAGAAAAAAAAAAGTGTTGTACCACCAAATGAAGGAACATAGTTTATTGTGTGCTCATAAAGGACTTGGAATTATGGGTTAAGTGACTATTTACATCAGATTTTTGTGACCATCATTATTTTTCAATATTTCATTCATTTATCAGATTATTTTCAGAGTGTACATCCTGAATTTTGATTCAAGAAAATTGGCATGCTGTTTATGGATTTATAAGAGTAGAAATATTTGCCCATTCTTTTCCATTTAACCAAATTCATGGAGTAAATAGATCGAACTGAATTTAAGAAAGGAGAAAACCGGGGCTCCTGGGTAGCTCAGTTGGTTAAGTAGTCAACTCTTGATTTTAGCTCAGGACATGATCTCATGGTTGTGGGAATGAACCCCGGGCGAGGCTCCATGCTGAGCATGGAGTCTGCTTGGGATTCTCCCTTTCTTTCTGCCTCTCCCCTCTGAACTCTTTCTCTTTCTCCCTCCCTCCCTCTCTCCCTCTCAAAATAAATAAATAAATTTAAAATGAAAAAAAAAAAAAAAGGAGAAAACTTCAAGTGCAGAACCAGAGCCCAGACCAAAATGGTGACATAGGTGGATTTTGTCCTGGCACAATCCCTTCCCTTTCTGTATCCCTTGTCTACCTTATAGAGCAGTCTAAACCCCTCATCCCCACCAGCACACACTCTGAAGTGAAATAAGCCAGGGTTTTAATTCAAAGTTGATCACTTATTATCTACTTGAACTGGAAAAAACGGTGAATTCTTCTAACTTTTGCAAATTTGGATTAAGGGAGAATGTATAGAGATAACATAGAGTTGCCAGGAGAAATATAGTGCACCCAATTAAATTTTAATTTCAGATTACTGATGAAATAGAAGTAATTTATTTCATATAAATATATCCCAAGTATTGCATGGGACATAGCTACACTAAACAATCACTTATTGTTATTTAAAATTTGAATTTAACTAGGTACACTGTATTTCATCTGGTAAATCAACTTGACTTTCAGATTAATGATGAAAAATAACAAATAATTTATTTTATATAAATATGTCCTCAATATTGCATGAGATATAATTATGTCCAGCAATTATTCATCATTTATCTGAAATTCAGATTTAACTGGGTATCCTGTATTTTTATTTGCTAAATCTGGCAATTCTTTAGCTAGCATGATTTCTGGCACATAATAGGAACTGTAAAATATGTCCAGAAGCAGAAAGAGCAAAGATTTTTATAGATAAATCTGGATTCAAATTCTGATACTACCAGAATTTTAATTTATTTATAAGATCTTAGATTTGACTTTCCCCAAGCATTGTCATGTGCCCTGAATCTCTCCTTTCTCTTCACCATGAAAATGACACTGCTCTCAACTGTTTCCTGCTTTGGAAATAAATCCATTTACATTATGACAGAAGACTCTAAGATGTCTCTACCTAAACTCTTAGGAAGAATTTTCTATCCTCACCTTTTGAGTAGCTTATTATTGACTCCGTCTGTTGTCCTAGAAGAAGACATCTAAGAGAAGGCTCCTCTTCACAATACCAGTCTTTTCTTAAGTGTATGGGCAGGGAGAAATTCCTAACGGTGGGAGGCAAAAGCTCAATCGACTACCATCAGTATTAACATGCTGGGCTCTCAGAAATCTGAACATGTAAGAAATAACATGATAACATTTGTTTATGATTTGGTCAATAATTTTGCATGGCACATTCCATAGGTTGTCCCTCATTAGCAATGCATAGATCTGTTGAAATTCACACTGTGTGAAATTGCAACAATGTCAATGCTTTTCCATAGCATCTCCGCTATGCATATCTGTGATGCATTGTAATGATTTGTTTCTTAGATTTTTTTTTCTGAAAAAAACCTGTCTTTAGCATATGCCAGAAAAAGTAATTGAGAAAGTTCAAATCTAGTGAGTGTGTAACCCATTCACGGGGCCACATCAGCCAATGCAGATTTGGAAATTATCATCCAATTAGTCCTCTACCACTCTAGCATAATGGGGTGGTACATCATCCTAAGGGAACTCCTCTAGGTGACCTTCTAGCTTGTCAGGTGTAGGCATTAATTGATCACTTAATATGTTGGTTTTGTACAGTAAACATTAATTTATGTTTCTGGACTCCGTGACCAAATTGTAGCTGACATTGCTTACTAATATACATATATATGCTTTGTCATTTAAACTTTCAACAATCCTACTAAATATTATTATCTCCAGCTTGCAGATGAGAAAACTGAAGCAGAGTGAGGTTATATAACCTGTCCAGGATCACAGTTCGTAATTGATGGAGCCAGAGTTTCAATTTAGGCAACCCCAAGTTAGAGTCCACATTCTTAACCCCTAAGCAATGTTTCTGGCTACTATTGGAGAAATATATGGCAATAATGAAACTGTTTCCTTGTGCAAGTATCACTTCCATGGAATAAAGTCATTATTTACTAAGTGTTGGTTTTTTGTTTTTTGTGTTTTTTTGTAACGGGATCTAAGCCAGAGTATTTCATTTGGAGAGGTGCTATTCATCACCTCAGGCTAAGAGTTAGCTGGATGCTTCTGTCAAATGTCAGTAATTCAATAGACGTTCTAACAGAGGTTTTATTCAGTCATTTCTTTAGATTTGTTTTCAAAGCTGTACTTCTACTTGCAAGCTATCAGAGTCTCTGTTCGTTTTGTTTCGTTTTACAAAGGGACCAACATTATGGATACTTCAATGTCAAAATTATATTTAGGTCTAAACAGAGAAACTTGATTTGGGGGGCTGAGACAAAACATCCAAGACAAGCCTTTATAGATTTAAACCCTCAAATTCTCACCTTCATTTGCAAAAGAAAAGTTTTTGAGCAAGAAGATTGAAGTGATTTTAACTCTGTTTAAAAATACAATGAAACTAAAAGAAAGAGAGAGAGAGAAAACAATTTTTCTTTCTAATGTGCATTACATGGCCAAAGGGAAACCTTCCCTAGCTGACTGGAGGAAATTAGCTGTTGGTTTCAAAATCACTCTTTCCAGTGAAGTTGGGTGTGTGCCTCAGATTTCCACACCAAGGTGGTCCTTTGAGAGAAGATTTTAGTTGTAGAAGAGGTTTTGTTAAATTCTTTGGTATCACTTATTATTTCCTTCAGGCAAACCACATGTCAGAGAACCTCAATCTGAAAATGACACAGGTTACATGTACTCCTTCCTCTTCCTTTTCAAAAGGTCCTTTCTGTCTTTCAGTTTCATGTGTGCTCTTGATTGCTATCTTTCTATAAATAAATGTACTTATCAGAATGAAAAAGTCATTCCGATCTTTGGTTGCAAGAACTTCTATATCCATCTCATGGACAGATGAGGTAAAATGTGATTTGAAACTAAACATATACAATATGCCATACAGATCTCAAAGCTTTTCGAATGTCTTGAATAATCAAAATGATGAGGCAAATGAGGAAGAAAAATAAGAGGACAAGAACTAGCATAATTTGGGCACCCAGTGTACCCCTCACACCATGGTAGGTCTTTTCCATACAGGATTAGATGTAGTTCTACACCTAAGGCACATGAAGTTTGGAGATATGAAAATAACTTTTTGCAAATTATGCATATGATATAAATACAGGTACCAGGATTCTAAATTAAAATAAAAACTCAGAATCTGTGATATCTCCACTATACCACTTTTAGGAATTTGGGCATCATGTTTAGAGCTAAGGGTTCTCAAGGTGGCTAATGAAATGGAGACCCCTCTAAACCTCTAGAAAATGGGAACTTAAAAAACCTTAATTTCTAAAAATATTTTCAAAGTTAATGTTCTAAGAGTGGTCTGGCATGCCTAAAAGACATTTAATTGGGAAAGCACATAATTAACCTTTGATACATGAGACTCTTGAATTATTTCACACGTATTTAGGGTCAAGTGTTAAGGATTTTGTTTCAAATGTAAGATATATGCTTGGAAATTAGTTTGACCAAGCCTGAAACATAGGAAACATCTTACCCCCAGAGCTTTTTGGATTATAACCTATTTGGCATTATGCCGTATTTCATAATTGTGTTTTCTTTCTTCCTAAGAACCACAGTTTCCTATTAGACAGGAAGTGATAGATTATTGTAATCCATGTGGTACTTGCCTCTCTGTTTGACATTTTTTTATTAGCACTTGTTGCAGTACATAAGGCTTCAGTATTTCCTAATTGTGGGATTTCTTTTTAATGTTTCATATATATGGGAATTGAGCTTTTTAATTCATTAATTCATTCGATTAACATTTACTTTATTGGGTGCTTTATTGAGAGATAGACTTGTACAAGGCAGTAAAGATATAATGGTGAATAAACACAGTCTAATGGGGCAGATACCAATCAAATAATTAGCAGTAATTGTAAAATTGCAATTGTGATAAGTGCTAAGATATACAGTGCTCTGAGACAGAGAGGTGTGGAAATTAACCTATGCAGAGAGATTGGGAAAGATTTCCCTAGTGGAGTGACAATTAATCTGAAATCTGAAGGATGAGTAGGGGTAAATTAGGAGTGGCAGGAAGATAAGAGGGTTTTATCTTTTGAATCCCAGTTGGGGGTAGTGATGGTAGTGAGGGAGAAAGCCAAGAAGCACAATGGGCTGGAGATCAGTAAGCAAGATGGAGGAGATCAGGACAATTCTGAAAGCTTAGGTGGGAGATGAAAGGGTTTCAAGGCTGGGTTGGGAAGGGATTCAAGAAGGAGTGACAAAACCAGATTTATGTTGAAAAGGATTGCATATATATGTCTCTAGATGTAGAGGGAAAATGCAGGAGAGGGGATAAGAAAGGATGTCAGTAGCCCACTCAAGAGGTGTGTTCAATGGTGCAGTCTAGGAGTGTCAGTAGCCTGAGCAGGGTGGTAGTGGAGATAGAACAGATTGGTGATGAGATCCATATGGAAAGATGGACGATAAAGTTTGGGTTGACTCAGGTTTCTCACATTATACACCTTATTTATACTTCTCAGATGAAGGCACTGCTCCTTAAATGCTTCCAGAAAAACAATTTAACCTGAGAAAATGAGTAAATTGCATTATTTAAAAAAATACAGATTGCAGATGACAGATATAATGCAACCTGATTAGAGCTTTCAAAGCTATGAAACTTTGGCATGTTAGTTAGGAAGCAAACTACAAATTCCTTAAATTATGTTGTGTCTGTATTGTGATGAGGGGAAGTTTCCTTCAATTCACAAAACTGTTTCCATATATATTTCTCCTCTCTGTACTTTTTGTAGGAAAACAACAAAATCACAATATGATTCTCTAACATTTTTACTTCTATAGGTTTTTCTTCCTTTTCATTAAGTGAGGGCACCTATTCAAAGCAGAATAAGTTTTGTTATTGTGGACTCTATTAAATGAGTAGTCATTTGCTCACTGGCCACGGAGTATGGTGGAGGCAGAGCCACTTAATTGTCTCTCCTCTCTTTTTTTAGAGAGATAGTATGAATCAGGGAGGGCAGAGGGAGAGAGAGAATCTTAAGCAGGCTCCATACCCAATGTGGAGCCTGATGTGGGGCTTGATCTCAAGACCTTGAGATCATGACCTGAGCTGAAATCAAGAGTTGGATGCTTAAACTGAGCCACTCAGATACCCCACTTCTCTCCTTCTTTTATTCTGAGTAGTTAAGAGAAGTTACATAGTTTTCAAGTCTTAGCACTTTTTTTTTTATTGGGAAATTCATTTAATTAAGGAATATAGTTTTACATAAGATTTTAGAGACAAGTAAGAGAGTTAGCATATGTAATTTATTACAAGCCTAGCTTAACATAATCTAAACTCCTAAAGATGGTATCAGTAAAGAAAATTATTAGAGGCCATCTCATTCATTAACATAGATGCTTCCCCTGAGTTTAAGACTCATAGATGGTATTTCATCCCCTGTGTCTGGATATGTGTCACTGAATTATTTTGGTCCTTCTACCAATGAACCATAGTACATAAATCCATAGATAAGAATTAATAATGATTTAGCTGGAAAAATATTGGTGGGATCTCTCAAGTAGTCAGAAACCACTATAGAAAACAAAATTAAAATATATTTGTTTAGGCTAATCTTGGAGTCTCTGACTGCAAGCTAAAGCTTCCTGGATATAGTGGGATTATACAGATTCTTTGTTCTAATGAAAATGGCTACCATGTTTAAAAATGGATATGACAAACATATTTTTGTTTTTAATTTCTGCTATTATAATAACCTTAAAAAGAAACCTGTGACATTGATATTAGTGTTATCCCTATTTTAGAGATAACTAGTGAAGTATACAGAATAGAGACAAAGCAAAAAAGCTTATCTAATTTTCAGAGGCATACATCTTGAAGGTGGTGGGTTTGGGATTCTCTATGATGCTGATGGCCAGGCCTATGAACTTTCCTATAAAGTTATGCTGCTTTCCCATTGTGGGTGTGTTTTGGAATACTATCCTTGTCTCAAAATGTTGTCAGTCTTTTAGAGAAAAAAAAAAGAAGTAAAGATCAAGAGAAAAATGATGGGGTGTCTTGGTGTTTCAGTCAGTTAGGGCATCGAACTCTAGATTTTAGCTCAAGTCATGATCCCAGGGTCATGGGATCAAGCCTCTCTTTGAGCCGTATGCTGGGCATGGAGCCTGCTTAAGATTCTCTCTCTCTCTCTCTCTCTCTCTCTCTCTCTCTCTCTCCCTCCCTCCCTCCCTCCCTCTCTGCTGTCTCCCCTCATCACACACTCTCTCTATAACAAACAAACAAAAATAATCAAGAGAAAAATGAAAATTGGGAGGATTGTGGATACCTATGTATTTGTATAGCGTTTTGCATTTTCAGAGCCACATTTCTTTGCAATTGCCAAAGGAGAGAGGGAACTGCAATTTGCTTCTATAAAATTAAGGGATAGTCTTCATAGAAGAAAAGCACGTTTATGAGAAACTTCAAGAAGATCTTGATTTTAAGGCCTTTCCCATGTGGTTTCTCTTATTCATTATCTAAACCCATCAATTTAGATCAAAGGCACATAAAATATTTAATATTCCTGCCCATGAACTAAAATCTGAACTTGGACTTGGGCATCTGAAGAATTCAGTTGCCGTTTGGCCTGTGATTTCAGTCTTTTCCAACCAGACCTCAACTCCTATATTCTTGTAAAAAGAGTCAAGAATTGAGACTAATTAGTTTATAACTACATTTGAGACTTTGAAAAAAACTACTTATATATTATATCAACATTAAGTGCTATATTATAGCACTCAGTCTGATATTACACCCATGCAAGCAATTTGTAAATGTTACTTGATGGTTTGATAATTTTGTATGATTAAAAACTTAGCACAAAAAGGTGGCTTTTATTACCTGGGATTTAGGTGAATATAAGATTTTGCAAATACAAGGCACATCTTCTTACTCTCCTTAAGTGGTTTAACTTTCATAGAATATGGTTTACTTTCCTTTTAAACTTTTTTAAAGCATGCAGAATCTAAATATAGGCTAAAATTACAGTAATATTCCATTCTGAGTGGGATAAGCAATAAGAATACTCATAAAATTGCATTTGCTAAAACTTATTGAGAACACAGTATACCATTATACAGAATCTATCCAATTATATGGATTCACTTAAAGGCCACAACTACTCATGAGGAAGGTAGTGCTATCATTTATACATTTCCAGTGAGAAAACAGAAGTTGGAGGGACATGTCTAGGGTCATCCATCTAGTTAGGTGGAAGGGCTGGAATTCAAACTCAAGGCGAATCTGAACCCTTGACCTCAGAGGGCCTAGATTTAGGGGAGTTAGCTTTAAACACACCAGCCCAGGACAGTTCCAATATTCTCTCTAAGGTTATATAAACTGCCTGTGGCTTCTATGGGCTATTTGGAAACAGATGTAAACATACGTGGTTTCTCATGCCTATTTGTTAGTTCACTAGAGGTTTTGGTAGTTGTTATGCTTATACAGAAGGCAGAGAGATACGATTGTACAATACAAGGATGATTTGAAATAATTCCAGATTTTTCCTACCCACTGACCATGCAGAATCCAAATCCTTGGTGTACATAATGGAGCTGTTACTTCACTCTACTTTATACTTTCTCCTTAAATGCTCACAAATAAACAACCAGCTCATTTAAAATGGCTTGGGATAGAAATAGCAATTGATGTTTAAACCTTATAACCAAGCCAGATCTGTGTAAGAGGCTATTCTGCATTATTACTATCTTTGATTGTATCAGCAAGTGGGAATCAGTAGGTCAAACAAGACCTGTGAATTAGTGTATACTTGTACATATGTTTTCTGGCTGTAAGTGGTAATGTTGTGATTATTAGGAAAGATACTGTCATTAAGTAAGTGATAATAGTACCTAAAACAGTTGGGATGCTCACAAAGTACTGAGCACTAGTTTACATGCTTCACATGGATTATCTCACAACAACTTTATGGGAAGGGACACTTACTGAGTTCATTTCACAGGTGAGGTGACGTAACTTGTCCAACAGTGCACAGCTAGCAACTGGCAGAGCCACCCAGGCATTCTGACTTCAGGCCTCACTCTGAACCTCTAAACACTCTTAGCAGGAAGTTCTGTTATTATTAGAAGTCAAATGACTACATTATAAGCAAAATAAGTTCATTGTTTTAGAACCAGAAGGTCCCAGGTTCTATTTTTCATGCCACCATTTATGAGTCGATGTTCTTGAGCCTGTTAATGACTTCATTGGTTAACTGAAGATAACAGCAATACCTACCTCATAGGTTAGTGTAATGTTTAAAACACTAATTCATGAAGGGCACCTGGGTGGATCAGTCAGTTAAGCGTCTGACTCTGGGTTTTGGCTCAAGTCATGATCTCACGGTTTTTGAGTGGAAGCCCCACATTGAGCTCTACACGGACAGTGCAGAGCCTGCTGGAATTTCTCTCTCTTTCTCTCTCTGCCCCTTCCTGGCTTGCTCTCTCAGTAAATAAACAAACAAACATTAAAAAAAAAAAAAAACCTAATTCATGTAAAGCAGTTTATCAGGGACACTGGGAAATGGTAAGTACTCAGTTGTTATTCTTTATCTTCTTATTAAATTTATCTGACTTCTGTTTCCCTGAGTTGATTCAAGCTCTGAAAATATGTAACAAATGCATTAGGCAGGTTTGACTGTTTTCTTTAAGTCTTAACCCAGCAGCTTGATATTATTCACCAATTTAGTACCACTTGGCATTTGTGGAGCTCCCTTCCCACAACAATAATTGATCTCACACAGATCATCAGCCTTGTGAACTGGCACAGAATTAGAAAAACCACAAGTTTCACAAGAGGAAACAGGTCGGCGAGTGAAAAGTCTTGCCCTAGGATGTACTTGAATTCAAGAAGGGGTGAGGGTTAGCACCATGCATGCTACCTAAACAGAGGAACCACTTCTCTTTTCTGGAAATCCTGACAACCCGAGGACTCAAGGAGGGAAAGACTCAATAAGTACAAGGAGACAGAAAAGATTATGAGGAAGAAAATATGGCCAGTTTTAGAACTGACACAGGCTGTTGTTTGGTGCTGGCTGTTTTCCAACCACATTAAAGTTCTCTACACTAGACTTGCTCAGTTGTGTTGGCAAACCCTGCCTCACAGACGAGGCCTCAAGTAATCTGTGCTCAGTGGAGAGGAGAAAAAACAGCAAGATCACTGTAACTGGCTGTGTTTCATTAACCCAAAGGCTCTGAGGGAAAAAATAATAATAATAAAGGTTTTCATGATTTGCACGTGATGACCTAACAAATAAATTTTGGAAGAGGGCATTTTTTATTAAGTTTTTTTGTTTGTTTTGCTTTGTTTTACCAAATACATGTAAATTGACAGCTACATTTATATAAAAAGAAATTCATATATATATATTTCTGGTACAGAATCTTCCTTGCAGTATGTTTTGTCCAGTTACTATAAGCATCATCACATTGGGTCTGGCCTCCCCCCTACCCCACTCATCACGACCTTCCCCCTACATGCACTAAAAACACTTGTTCATATCACTTCAGTTTGGAGCTAAAAGAGAATAATTTCAGTTTCATGAGTTAACTGAGATGAAGTGGGGAATTTCTTTTGTTGTTATTCAAGGTATATATACACCCACATACATTTTCTTTGATTTGTTCTGGAAAAGAGTTTATATCAAATATATAAACTTGGTGGTTTGAGTTCACCTAAAAAGAAAGAAAGGGAAAAAACCAAAAACAAACAAAAAATAAAAACCATTTGCAGTAATCATGACACTCACTGAAGATAGGACCTGGGGATACATAGTATGCTACATGTTTGGATGGGAATTAGATCACATTTTCTAGTTCAACTAGAACTTTCTAGTTCAACTAGAACTTTCTAGTTCAACTTGTACTTTCTTGATCTTTAAGGTAGAGTATTCTTTCCAAAGGGCATGGAATAAAGTGAACCTTTAATAAAGATGTTCTAGCAAAATTATAAATCAGAATGCTTTAGACTGAATGTTTGTGTCCCTCCAAAATTTGTATATTGAAACCCTCAGCCCCAAAATATTATTTGGAGATGGAGCCTCTGGGGGATAATTAGGGTTTGATTAAGTCTTGTGGGTGGGGTCCTCACTATAAGATTAATGACATTATAAAAAGAGTAAGAGGAAAGCTCTCTTTCTGTCTGTCTCCAACTCCATGTGAGAACATAATGAGAAGATGCCCATCTGCAAACTGAGAGCATCACCAGACACCACATCGGCCCGCAGCTTGA